>NW_026930614.1:367500-437941 GCF_032062105.1 Saccostrea cuccullata
CTGTATTCACAAAAACTTGTTTAACCTGGCATCAAATAAATAACCGTCTAAACGAGAAGAAAAGGAGTTAACAAAAATTTGGCTACAACTATTCTCATTTTACCATGTGTACTTAATGTTAAATTTATAACCATGCCTCTCTATATATCTCTCTGAAGTCCCATAATGTTCTCTTGATCTGCTTATATGCCCTACATTTCAACCCAGTTCTACAATAAGTCAAGTCACAAGGTGTACCTGCATTTGACAACTTTTATAGACAGGTATGTCTCTCTGAACTTCATTTTATGTTGCTTTCATTTTTAAAATGCACTGAAGCATGTCCACAATATACCTTAGTCAGCGGTAAATTTACATTTGATATACATATCCCAGGCAAGTTCTCACCAAGAACATTCAACCATAAACAAGACATTAATAAAAGCTAGAAGCTGAGCAGGAATTCTCCCGGACATTGACTGGTCACTTCTATTGAAAACCTACTGAATTCTGGGTCAAGTAACACCTCCACTCCGCTTTATTACAGGTAACACTGGGACCGTTCAGGGAGAATGTCTAAATCATCGTAATAACACGGCACCCTGACAAGTCTATCTATTCTACTTTGAATACCAATCCTGTTAATTCACTGGAGATATCAAACCTATGTAAATATCTGAGGTCTCATTTGTAAAACTTAAAACTTGTACACCATCAGGTACAAATGGAGAAACAGGAAACTAAAAGTGTATTTATGTGTGTTCTAACTACATAACCTACCAAAACACAATCTACACTCTACAGATAACTTCATTTAAGAGTTTATACACATGTTTGGAAATAAAAGTGCATATCGATTTTCCCCAAAGCTCAGCAACCATAGTTACCTTTTTGTTCAATTTGAGCCATGTGGTGTAACCTTTACTGTCGACATACTGTAGACCAAAGAACCAAATTTCTCGGAGACCAATAGTTTTCACGACCTAGAAAACAGAAGAAATTATTATGTAAAAGATAATAGTATATAACTAAGACTTGTTATCAGATTATTAAGTGCATCAAATCATGGCTATCACTGTAACATCAAAGCATAATTATCAGTACTGGTTGTCACTACACAAACACGCTTCTTGTCAAGCTATTTTTAACAGTCACGAATAATTTAATAAAAAGAAATCAAATGTATGTCGCACTCAAGCACTCTAATTTCACAAGTATATTTATCCCAGACCCCACACACCATTCAGATTGAAAAAGTGATTTTATAAAAAAGTAATTGTGGTGGATATAAGGTTTATTAAAAAAATAATCAATACATGTAAAATATCTCTTACATCAGTATAAGAGTGTATTTGTAGATGTACATCTCTGGGTCAATAAATTATCCTCCTTTAATTAGTATTCAGTGGCCAGGGGTAATTATAGCAACAGCTGATACAGGCTGGTAGGGACAATTTTCTACATTCAAATGCTTGCTCGCAAATTCACTTTGAATATTTTATGTTTGGCTGAGATTGGTTGTTAACTGTGTACATGTATATGCACTTCTGTTACATAACAAGATTCTAAATGGTTCTTAACAACCTTTCCATTTAATGTGAAAACGAAACTTTTTCTCTACAAAACTAAAAAAAAAAGATTCATACCATCTGGACTCTATAATTTTGCTATGTTAATGTAATTTGCATCAATGTATATATATCCTAGCTGCCTGACAGAAATGTTTGGCAATCCTTAGAAAGAGCCATTTATTTTTTTTTTTCCTGTCAAACATCACCAGGATGTAATTATGCAACACTGAGCTGTATGAATTGTAATATAGTTCTGTTTGCCATCACTTTAAAAGCCTGGCTCTCGAAACATGTGGGTTGGAAAAATTATATCATTTAGTTCCCATGTTGAGTCTATAACGGTTGTGCTAAAACAAAGATCTTACTGGTCCAAAGGTTGTAAAGAATTTCACCATCAGATAATTCATAAAGAAAACAGCAATGGATTTGCCAAATCAGAATGAAAGAGTTCAGGAAGTTGTGACATGGGTCATATTTGGGGATGGGGTGGGGTGGTACTGGTCAGGATGTTGTGACCTGACATGGGTCATGTCAAGGGGGGATGGGGAGGGGTAAAAACAAGACAAGGGCATTACCTGATCAAAGAGCTGTTTGCCAGTGGTGCTGGTCTGGATGTTTTGACATGGGTCATGTTTGGGGAGGGACAGGAGGTGAGTGGGTGGGTGGGGGGTGGGGAGTTCAGATTAGATAGGGACATTACCTGATCGAAGAGCTGTTTGCCAGTGGTGCTGGTCTGGAAGTTGTGATATGGGTCATGTTCTGGGGGGGGGGGGGAGATAGGGAGGGGTCAAGACTAGACAGATATATTACCTGATCAAAGAGCTGTTTGCCAGTGGTGCTGGTCTGGATGGCAAACTCCAGCTCAGCGTCCATAGTCGTGACCCGCACATTGTACTAAAAAATAAAACATGTCACTGGCATCAGCACATTGAATATAAACATGTAAATTACATACATTTACATTTTTTAATTTTTTTTTCTCCTATAAATGTCAAATTTAACCTTCAACCAAATTTATAGAGTGTCTGCTGGCTCAGCTTTTTCTAGCATTGAATTTTTTTTTATCAATAAGGAAATACATTTTTTTCCCTTGTCACATTATTGACAGAATAGATTTATCTTTTTTTATCTGTTATATATTTTTATGATCACAAAATCTGTTCAACAAAATCTGACAAGTAACATTTGTCAAAAAAAGTTTTTCATCAAGGTTAAAAAAATAACATGCACTTTTTCTTCTGTTTACATTGATCAGATTTAACATTCATCCTTTACTCATCTATAGAGAAGGGTCAGATAAGGTAAACACAGTATGTTCTCTCCTGTTTACATAGCATGAAACATTGTACAAATAAATTCTTTGTCAGTTTACATTGGTTGACAAAAATAATCAAATTCAAAACCTCTTGAAGACTGTTCTATCATAGAACCCAATTCTTTACAAATATTGTAGCAAAAAGATTATAAAATAATCTCAATATTACAAATAAATAAACATATTGTAAATTTCTAGGAGCTCTATTTTCTTCTGCAGCAAGGCAATTGATTTTAATTTAACATGATTTTCACTAGGCTTTCAGGATATTGTTAGACTAACATGACTGATGTAGATATAAATACCTAGTCACCCTAACCTACCCAGACCTACAACACTACACCAGCTGGTCTGTCAGTTTTTTTACTGGTGTGATGTTCAAGAGAACATTCACCTGGCAGTAAAATCAACATTGATACAGACATCATAACAATCACACACAAAATGTCAAAAACAGAGGGACCCTGTCTGCCAATAAAACCTGTTACTTCTCCCAGAAAGCATTGTGCAATTTATTCATCAGCATAACTAGGTACAATCTGCCAAGTCTATTATTTTCTCATCAGCTAAACGGGCAAAAGAAAAAACTCCCTGCATTGTGAGTTGGCAGTAATTTTTTTTTTTTTGGTCATATTCATACTTTTATTAAAATATTCATTACCTTAATTAAAACACTGAGAAGTAAATTACAGCCACATTATTTATCAACAAAAGTATACCTGTTTGCACCAGACACGCCTAGAAATTGAATCATGGGATATCTTATTTTTCTAAGCAAATAATGAAGTGTTCTCTCATTGATGACTGGTTCGTACAAAGAATTATCTTTGACAACATTTAAAACTCTGATAAAAATTAAATCAACACACCTTAACAGTTTACCGGTATGTGTGTTATTATCCTCTTGTGAATTAAAATGATCACTTCTGTACACATTTAAATGTAACAATGACAAAGGAATCCTAATAATTAAAATTGACTGAGGGCTAGTCCATATTGGATTTAAAAATTCTTCACAAACATACCAATATAATTGTAAACTTTGTTTTCTTAAAATTTGTTTCCTATATTTCATTGATAAAACATGAACTGATGAATTTACAATGAACTTACCGACTTCATTTTACTTGAATGTTAATCAATTAAATTAAATCCTTCCTGGAATCTCAGTAAGAAGTCAATGAAATTTTACAAACACAACGTAACGGGCTCCTACAGAATTTTCACTGCTGTACGTGTGACTGAATTTGCCGGCACCTGAAGGGGCTGTTACACAGAAAGTTCTACCAGTACAAAAAGTAACAAACCACAAATATGTGTTCTTCCGCGAAGAATTCTGTGTGGGACATACAGCAGATCCTACAGAAAATAGTGGCTGAAAGTGGCTACACCTTGATTACTGGACTCCTACACAGTTTGCAATTTTAAATGTCACCCATTATTTTTTTGGTTGAGATATAACAGTGAAATTATTATATGCTTGTCTGTGCTCTGTCTTCATTCATTCATATATATATGTGTATATAAAATAAAAATCAACCATGCAAGACAATCATCTTGCTTTTAATGAGTGACTCATTCCAAAGGACCGTTAAACAACCCAAGACTTCATTAAATCAAATTGAATTCATTAAATCAAATTGAATTCCTGTTGAAAATTTGCAATCATGTGCAATGAATTTTCTGCTTTTAAAATAGGAAATGTTATCAAAAGCTATTCCATACACTTATTCTGAAAACTTCCTGTGCCCTGCACATTGTTACACATCACAATGATGAGATTTTAATTTCATAAGACAGAAAAAGCAATGTCTAATTTCTTTGCTAGTATGAGGATAAAACTCTTGATATCTTAAGAGTAAAGGCAAACTGTAATGATCGCTACATGTAGCCCTCTGGAAATCCAGAAAACTTGGCAAGGATTACAGCTAGCTTTTTTGGTGGGCGTTTTCTTCATTCTAACTGAGGGTGAAAACCCAATCTGAACCATGACATTCCTGTTTAAACCCTGCTCGATTCAAATATATTCAGTCTATAACTGCCTTTTTATTACTACTCATGAAACCGACCTTTCTGGAAACACACTTCAAACTCCTTTTTACAACCTACATCATGTATTTACAATTTATCTGTGTATTGTGGCCTTAAGCATGTTAAGAGCAAACATTTTTTTTCCTTTTTATCAGATCTGCCTAGATTACTCTTCACTTGCACAACAACAAACATGACTTTAATTGCCCCAGATGACTGCAGACTTTTGTAACCATAATACTGCAACACAATTCATCTCTCCCCTTCCTACAGCAAACATTTCCCTCTCTACAGAAAGTGAATGCAGGGACTTTCTTTATTGATCAGGGTGGGGCCTCTTGTCTTGACAACATGCCCGAACAGGCTTTCTTCACGGTTTCCCAGGATGAATGAATATGTCCCTGTTTGCTTTGAAACATTTTATCTCTGATAAGTGAGCCCCGTAGGAAGAAACATTCCTACCTCTCCACATTAAGACTACCTCGCTCAGATTTCTACCTTGTAAGGGTGTGGCACCTGTACCCACCTTGCTATGACTCTTATTTACAACACCCTGAGCCCTAGGAAGGCCACTGCCCTTGGTCAACAGACATTGTTATTACTTTTTATTTACCTCGATAATGGTCTTATAAATAAGACTAGTAGGAAATGCTTTGATTGGGTACAAAAAGACAATAAAACTGTCGCAGTGAACATCAATCTTCCATAAAGAGTGCCAGCCATTACTTTCGTCTTTAGTCTGTATATTTCACCATGTTTATTGAATGCAATCAATTTATTATTGGCATTTTATATATTTCATCATGATAGCCTAGATTCAAAAAATTTAAAATTACAATGTACAGTTTTATAGTGAGATATTACAAATTTTAATAATTGTAAGATTGTGATACAATTTAAATGTCATATTGTCAGGTCACAATAACTTTGTGACTAGTAGATAAATTTCCAAAATTAGGACATGAAAAACTACAAACTGCAATGTCCTCTGAGGCTTTATTTTTGTTTATCTTTAAAACTTATCAAACAGGGTCTACTTGTGTGTTAAATCTACCTTGGGTTCTTCAAACCGGTCAAAAAGAGACACATTTAACACCTATTGTTTGCTTAACCTTTTGCCAACCTACTTTTAACCGTTTAATCGATATACACAGGGCAAAAGTTGCTCTGTATGACTTTCCATAAGGATTGGGGTTGTTCAAATCTTGTAATATTTATCAATGAAATGGGAGTGGTAAACAATTTGAAGGTTTTTGGCCATGTCAAATGTCATTTTAACTCCAGATATCTTTGATTCTTAGAAATTAAAACATTTTCTCTTTTCATTTATCCTCCTTTCTCTTTCACTTTTGCTAATCAGAGGACTATATGTACCACATGAGATGAACCCAACATGCTTTAATGGTAACAATTTAAAAGCACACTAACAGTATGTCCATCTTGTCCCCAATTTGAGATATATAGTAAACATGGTAAATCAGATCAAGTAGATGAACTATCAATATTAAGACAAGGGCTCTCTAAAACCACTTTTTTTGGAACAGGGACCGATGATGTTAAAATATAAGGAAAACCAAATCTGACACACAACTGCAGAGCTTCACGCCGCTTGGGAATAAATCTAAATATCCATTAATACTCTTTCTACTCAAAGGTGTAAACTAACTTCCAGTTAAAAAAAAAATAAAATAATGTCAACATCTTTATTCAAGATCAGTCACTGTGTCCTTCTTAAAAATCATTATGTACATAAAACTGTTTAACAAGCTGTTTATGGACAAGGCATACGAAGCATGAAGACTTCTTAAGTAAACCAGTTAACCAATACACATGGACCAGTGCACTGAATTTCATTTCTGCACTTTTCTCAGGTCTGTCACTTCTAAAACCACTTATTCATTAGTGCTTTGTCCTGACATTATACTTTTATGCATTCAAAATGCACACCTTTTTTTACCTGTTAAGTGATCAGGTTACAAGTACCTGGTCAGGTGTCTAACACAATCCCCTGACTGACTGTTTCTGTGGGTATAAGGTTACTCCCCCCTCTTAACATCTCTATTTACCCCCATGATTGAAACACATACTTTTTGTAACAGCATGCATAAGGACTCCGCAATAAATCATGTCACCAAGTTCTTTGCAATATTCATGAATGAGAACGTGCCCTGGAGTCCTGGTGTAATAATGCATGATTGTCTCGTCATTGGAATACAGATTACGATTTACAACTTACACATACTTCAAATATTTCATTTTTCTTTACACCTTTGATGCTATTGGAAATAAAGCATTTTATGACATTTTTGGACAATTTTGTAGACATAGGTTGATACTTTTGACTCCTATTAAATCAATCTGCTACTAAATGTACCCTGATAATGTGTATTAGTATTGGTCAGTAGTATTGATATTGGTCTGTATCATGTAAGAGTATGGCCTTCAGCTGTCCACCAACTGTTCAATTGTACTTGATACCCTTATCAGGCAATCATCTGTAACAGACTCTGTGGTAGATCACTCAGAATAGCCAGGTCAGGGCACATCAAATCTTAAATTGCTTCTAAATTAGATACATGTATTTAACTTTATAACTCCACATGCTTGGGAACTACAGATTAATCTGTTGACCAATCCAGCAGTAAAGCTCCACCGACTACCACTATGATAATACATTGTGTGACCTTTACAGATTTGCATATTTGAAAAATGTTTTCTGTATGTCAGACACTTTGATTCTCTGAAGCAGTCAGCCATAATGGCATTATACCATAGCTGTTACTCCTATGAATTCTGCATACCATATTATAATTAATCACATCATCCCTTAATAATTTGTACAAAGTACAATACAACTATTGAATCAGTGTACATGATAAACATGGTACAGCAGGAAGTAAAACACAAAGTGATGTATAAAAAAGCCAAGCCTGCATTACACTATACGAGGAACAGTTATGACATTGTTCTTGGAATCGTGCAGTCTGAACCGTTAACAGGGGGCTTTCTGAGGAATGCAGATGACCTCCTTGCCTATACTTATCTGTAGAGTCTCAATGAGCTATAGCAATGTGACGTTACTAGGTGGTGACAACCCCAGAATGTTCTTGTTCAAAATAGATCTATTTATTGGGATGATAAATTAAATTTCCAGAGGGAAAAAAAATAACACTTTCAACGACGATTCAATATTCAGATCCACTTTGTGACATTTAAATATGAGAGAATTATTTATCTATTTGTCCTTGCTTCCCATTCACTTTACACATTTTAGAATGCATTACAACAGACAGATTTTTTTTCCACCAGGAACTAATTACACAACAAAAAGCAATACATACAAATGTCACTTTATATCTTAATTCTACAGCATAAAGAACTATCAATATACCTGTCTCAGCTTTGACATCTCTCAACCTTTTGTATCTATCAACCTGAAGTATTTGAAGTCCTATGCTAACAAACTACTAGTATTTCCCAAACTGCAAACAATTCTGTTGAAGGCAATGGAATCCAGCACTTCCAATTGGGCTGGGTTGATTATTTCCTTGTTAAGTCACATGATTACTGGCATAAGGGAAAGTAAAACCTGAACCCAGTACCATCTGAATATATTGAATCAATGTCAGGAACATTCAGCAGAAGGCCTGCGTCTGTTCTGAAAATGTGTCAAATGTCAGGGGCACCTGTTTACTACATGATGATAAACAAAGACTGCTGCATAACTACTCAGTTATTTCAATCAAGGAAAAAAATCATTACATCATAATGTAATGTTGCCATCACCCTATTTAACGCAGATAGTGGTGCTAGTTAAAAACTTGGCTGTGCTACTGACCAGACTGAAGTCAAATAAGATGATCTGATCATGTTGATGGCAGATTAGTCTACCTATGTACTAATTAAACAACCAAGCACAATATATCTACTCCCTATAACCCACTGATTCACCGATATGATAAAATTCAATGTTATCATGTAATCAGAGAGGCAAAGAGAAAGTATACCCCCATGTCTCAATTGAAAACAGGTCACTTGTCCCTAGGCTGTGTACACAGTCTAACAGAATCTATATGACTCACTGGCTTTGGCATCTTGCTTGGTTAACTGTTGATCAGAGTACAACCAAGAAAATGTTCAGAAACTCTCTTTCTCCACTGGTGGATGCACCTACAAAGACATACCAAAACTCAAGGTTAATGCATGTGGTTTACATCAAATGGCCTATGGGGGACATAGTTAAAATGTAACAAGCTTGTCAAGTCAGCTTGTCAAATATTTTAATGGTGATTCATGATGACATAGTTGTTTCCCTTACTGTTTATAATCATGACTTCATTTTTGCATTCATTGAGGTGCTTTTCTTTTGGGCAAACAATTAATGAGTGGCTCAGACTGATAAGAGGACAAAATGAAAGTGTGTTTCTATGATTCAGATAAATGCATGTAATTTATAGAAATTTCCATGATTATATATAAAACAATATATCACCTTTTCCCCACTGTCTTTCAGTTTCTACATAAATGATTTTTGAACATATTTTCTGTGTCTGAATTACAATTAATTCTTTCATTTGCACTTTTAAGTTCCTTATGCATTTTTTAATGGTACTCCAGCATTTAAAATACATACTGATTCAGATTATCTAAAACAAATTTCTTTCAGAGATGGGGAGGGCTAACAAGAGGGGATGAACAGAGTTTCCGAAAACCAAATATTTCTATCAGTCATTCGGACTGATGACTTAATGTGTTCTACCAGTCCGAAGCATATTCTATCAGTCCGAATAAATTTTTAAATATAACAGTATATATTTCATGTCAGATGTAATTCAAAGAAAATGGCATTGAATATGTAAAAAAAAAAATTGTGGCTCACAAACACTGATTGTGATACCAGGGTTATGCAACTATATTATAATTAATTCAAGCATGGCACCAGCTCACACAGGCTTGTGGCAGCAATAAAGTCACTAGCCCCAAGTAAATGTTGGGGGAAAGAAACAACTAATTATAAAAAAAAGTTAATTCTTGAAAAAGAAAACTTCTCAAGGTTTCTAGAATTCTTTTTAAAATTTAAAGTTTAATTCTCACTTGTAAAATTGAATCATTATATAAACAGCAGTTAGGCCCCCTATGATAGAAATTCAAAATAAAAATAAATTTTAAATCACCTTTACGTTTTCTCAGTAGGCATTGCACTTCATGACCTATATACTAAATGTGTCGAACAATAACAGAGGAATGGAGGAAATTCGGATTAAGAAAAAAACGATCGTTTTTGGAAGTAAATAAGTCAAGTAGGACTGCAAAATGGATAAGATAATAGACATTTACGAAGAATTAGGAGCTTTTTGCATTGAAAATTTTCATTTATGAAGATATTGCAATAGATTATAGCACAATAAATTAATCAGGACAAGTCCTCACCACAATCGGTCACACGGACCGGTACTGTAGCGAATTTCATCGGACATTTCGATTTTCTATCGGTTTTGCCGGTAGGACCGATAGTTTTCGGAAACTCTGGATGAAGTGGTAGGGTTATTCATAAGACCCATCAGTCAAAGAATTTCCTACTTCACAGTAATCCTGGCAATGCCTCTCCCCCTTCAACCCACAACCACCCAATTTTCAAGGGAGGAACACATGACATCCTTCAACTTATAGATCCCCTTCTAATTTAGATCTTATGGACTTCCCAGATGATATAAATTGTGCACTAACTTTGCTAACAGTAGATGCAGAAGTACAAGTAAACACTCAACTCGTCCTTATCTAAACCAAGGGCCTTTAATAATCTTACTGGTAAAACTACACACTACTGTACCTACATTTGACAGAACTTATTACATGTCAAAACAAACTTTTGATTTATAAGATTTGTGGGTAAAAAGAAAATTGTGAATAAATAATATTTCTCATAATTTACTGTACATCCATTTTAAATATTACTTGCTGCAGAGAAGAGTTATTCTCATACGACATGCATTTTTATTTAAACAAAGTGACTATAGTACATATATAATAGGTGAAGCATTACAAAAAATTCCTAATTTATTGTTAAAATATACATAACTTACAGATGATTATGGGCATAAATATAAAATATACGCAGTTATCAATTACAATGTAGACATACTAAACAAAACACACAAGAGAACAAGATGATCACCTGTTTGACAGGTCATTTACAAAGATAATCAGTCACTTTTTTCATCATGTACAAACATTTAAATACACTCTGTGAAAGAGGATTTCCGTGGCATAAAAGCAATAAGAAATTCTTACTATGATTACAATTAACATGACATTTCAAAACTAAAACATACCCTTTCCCACATCAAACGTTTCAAGAAATTAGGTCTTTCCACCTTTCTGTGGAAAGACCTATTGATTTTCTTCTGTTTATTATTATTATTATTATTCTTCTTCCGCTGATTTTTTGTTTCGACATTTATCGAAAAGACTTTTTGTTCATCGTAAAGGTCATTAAAAGTTATGAACAAATTTGACCCAACGCGTATGAACTATGTCCGCTTTTGAAGTTATTGCCCCTTTCGAAAGAAATGCTTGTTATCGCTACTCCTTTGAAACCGTAAACCGTAGAAATATGAAACCTTCACTAAAGTCTTCGACTCATTGAGAGGACTCTGGGATCTATTCATTGCGAAAGTATTCGGTGACTCCTTCAATGAGTTATTGCCCCTGAAACTTTTTCAATTTTACAAATAATTAAAAATTTTTGAAACGAGAAGTGATAGAGACATGGGACCAACTGCATAAGATTCATTGAGCTTTGAGCTTAAAATTCATGTAAAGGTCAAAGGTCAAGGTCATTCCAAAATTGAGAAATTAAGCTCTTTTTATATCTTTTTTGTCTCTTAACATATACAAACTGTCTTAGCATCATTAATATGTACTCTTAAAACTATTTTAAAGATTCAATTCATATTCCGTAAGATTGACCCTATTAAAAGTTATTGCCCCTTTCGCAAGAAATGCTTGTTATCGCTACTCCTTTGAAACCGTAAACCGTAGAAATATGAAACCTTCACTAAAGTCTTCGACTCATTGAGAGGACTCTGGAATCTATTCATTGCGAAAGTATTCGGTGACTCCTTCAATGAGTTATTGCCCCTGAAACTTTTTCAATTTTACAAATAATTAAAAATTTTTGAAACGAGAAGTGATAGAGACATGGGACCAACTGCATAAGATTCATTGAGCTTTGAGCTTAAAATTCATGTAAAGGTCAAAGGTCAAGGTCATTCCAAAATTGAGAAATTAAGCTCTTTTTATATCTTTTTTGTCTCTTAACATATACAAACTGTCTTAGCATCATTAATATGTACTCTTAAAACTATTTGAAAGATTCAATTCATATTCCGCAAGATTGACCCTATTAAAAGTTATTGCCCCTTTCGCAAGAAATGCTTGTTATCGCTACTCCTTCGAAACCGTAAACCCTAGAAATATGAAACCTTCACTAAATTCTTCGACTCATTGAGAGGACTCTGGAATCTATTCATTGCGAAAGTATCCGGTGACTCCTTCAATGAGTTATTGCCCCTGAAACTTTTTGAATTTTACAAATACTTAAAAATTTTCAAAACGAGAAGTGATAGAGACATGGGACCAACTGCATAAGATTCATTGAGCTTTGAGCTTGAAATTCATGTAAAGGTCAAAGGTCAAGGTCATTCCAAAATTGAGAAATTAATTTCTTTTTATATCTTTTTTGTCTCTTAACATATACAAACTGTCTGAGCATCATTAATATGTACTCTTAAAACTATCTTAAAGATTCAATTCGTATTCCGTAACATTGACCCTATTAAAAGTTATCGCCCTTTGTGCGGAAAACCTTGTTATCGCTACTACTGCGAAACCATAAATCGTACAAATATGAAACCTTCACTAAAGTCTTCGACTAATTGAGAGGATTCTGGAATCTATTCATTGCGAAAGTCTTCGGTGACTTCTTCAATGAGTTATTGCCCCTGAAACTTTTTGAATTTTAGAAATAATTAAAAATTTTCAAAACGAGAAGTGATAGTGACATGGGACCAACTGCATAAGATTCATTGACCTTTGAGCATAAAATTCATGTAAAGGTCAAAGGTCAAGGTCATTCCAAAACTGAGAAATTTAGCTCTTTTTATATCTCTTTTGTCTTTCAACATATGCATAATGTCTATGCATCATTAATATGTACTTCTAAAACTGTGTCTTAGATTTTATTCTCGTCCCTTAAGATTGACCCTATTAAAAATTATTGTCCCTTGTACAAAAAACATTTTTATTGCTATTGCTCCAAAACCGTAAACCGCAAAGACACGAAACCTTCTCTAATGTCTTATGGGAATTTAGGCAAAACTTTTACGTTCAAGTGCAAAAGGATCTGGTGACTCCTTGAATGAGTTACTGCCCTTAAATGCTTTTGTGCTTAATATTAAACCTTATAACTTGAAAACTATAAGTCATAGAGACATGGGGTTAATTACAATGTGACCCTTGACCTTTGACCTTGAATTTGACTTGAAGGTCAAAGGTCAAGGTCACCTAAAAAAAAAATTTTCATTTTCATTTTTTTTTTCTTCTTTTAAGCCATTCCTGGTTTCTTTTTAATGAAATTTAATTTTAAATAGATAAATATTAAATGAAATTGAAATTCAAAAGGTGGAAAGACCTCTTATTGTTCTGTGAACAATAAGTCTCCTAGTTTTAATTAAATTTTTTAAATAAAAACACTGATTATTTACGAAATCAATCATGTCAATCAAACAAATAATCTTAGGAGTGTGTAATTGAAACTGTTGCATTATGCAGAAATGACAAAGAGCTGAGAACATCGCTTGAACAAGTCCATGTGCTTTATACTGCTCACTATGCACTACGGTCAACACAAGTGTCAAGAACCCGCCCAAATGACTAGAAACATACGAAATATAATGTAGAAATGCCATCGCGGGTTACTTGTATGGATTGAATTTATCTTCTGTAGAATGCAACACTTTTAAATTATAGTTTCATTCAAAACTTACCTCTAACTAAATTTAAATTCTGCGTACGGTTCACTTTCAGTTCGACCGGTTTTCCAAAATGGCCACCAGGGTGTGACACAAGTCTATTGATCAATGCATCTATCCCCCTCTAGTGACTAATGGTAAAGGTCGAATCTCGAACCCGATGGAAAAAATAAAACTGTCTGCTAATTAATAAGGAAAGTAGATAAATGAAGTAGACAATCTAGGATTCATCTTACATAAATGTTTTTAGTTACAGCTAAAGAAACAAAACAATCCAAAGCAAGAAATTAGCTAAACAAACAAACAAACAGAAAAACCAACAAAAGCAAGACTGTCACATATTCATATGAAATATATGGAGATAGGCGCTATAATGGTATTTTGTGTAATCTGTCTATGTGCACTCATATAAATTAGAATTAGAAAAAAAAATCAACGAAAAAAGCATTTCTATGTCATTATTCTAAATAAAAAAAAACAATATAAAAATAAAAATGCATCGTTTAGATTGTTAGGAGTTGTTCAATAAGTAATGCAAATGCAATCTTAAAATAAGAAAAAACACAGGAGGCAGTTTTTTTAATCACCCATTTTTTTTCTGTTCACTTTTACACGTAAAAGTCTTTGTACATGATTAGAACACCCCAGCTCACGCCTTTATAATGCTGCTCAAAAGACAATAATGACTACAGCACTCTCCATTCACGACTAACATACCTAAAAACCAAGATCCCTGCTTGGATTGATTTCTTGTGGGTTTTTTTCGGGGGGGGGGGGGGGAGGGGGGTTCTCACAGTGATCAGTCGAATACGAAAGGTGCCGGCGAATTATTAATCAAGCTTTGTCAAGACCATTCCAAGTTTTTCTCTGTTTAGTATCCCCCCATCTTTCAAAAACTACCTACCTATAGTATTCGGAAAAAAACAGACTTTCAGAAAGTCAGAAAGACGATTTCATTGTACTGAAGGATTTGATTTTATAATGTGCTTTATAAATAAGAGCTTTATTTTTTTTTTTTAGCTAAATTTTATCAAGGTGCTAAATGCATAAAATATACCTAATATGACATATTGAACACATACACTTCGATAAATTGACAGAATTCAAAGATTTCAACCAAAACTAGAGGTACTGTGAGCAATGAGCTCACTAAATGATACCCCCGCCTCCCATATGGTCATGGCAAAGTCCATGTTTTGCTGTGGCCGGGAAACCCAAAATATGCGTCGGATCAAAAAGTAAACATAGGAGGTGCACAATGGCAATATGTAATAAAGATTCTGTGAAAGTTTCATTAAATTTCACTCCCCAAAGCGTAACAGACAGACGGACGGACGGACGGACATACCGATTACAGTATACCCTCCCACTTTTCAAGCGGGGGGGGGGGTTAATAATCAAATCCAGGTCTCATGATTTTTTTTCTTTCTCATTTGGTGTCAAAATCCAAGGTGCACGTCTACGGTAAACATAGAAACAACTTGGAATGGCCATAGTGATATCATACAGCATTGACATTTTGGGTGTCCCTGTACAGATTTATTAAATTGCGATTTTGTAACATTCATTTTCCATTTTTGAATTTAAATACACATGTATTCCTAGCTAATCCATCTGAAGAGTTCAGATTCTGAACACCGTGCACCGTGAAAGGCATGTCTGTTCAGAAAACAAATCCACATTTTTCATATATTTATCCGCAATTTTTCCCTAATGAAGCGCATTACACGTTACATATACGCCCCCATTTTCATCTTTTTTAAAGTTATTCCTTAGGCATTATTTTTTAACCGATTTCAGCCAGTGTATATGCAGTGCACATGCTTACTAACTTGATTGAATTTCTTTGCGAAGATCTTAGTGTAAAGGGGAAAAAATATATTCAATGTGACAATATTTTTTTCTGTCCGCCTGTCTAGCTGACTGTACGTCAACTTATTTTTCACGTTTTCGACTTCTTAAAATCTCTAGACCCAATGAGCAAATTTTAACCAAACTTGCCATGTCCTTAGTTGAAGAGGATTCAAGTTTGTTGAAATGAAGGACCACACACGCTTTCACGAGGGAGATCTAAATTTGAGAATTTTAAAAATTGCATTTGCTGGCATCTTTTAAATTCTTCACCAGAAGCACTGGGCCATAAAAAAATGAAACTTATGTTAAACCTTCATTACATAGTATTGATTTAAGTTTTAAATATTGATATCATGACCTCCGAGGGTAGGGCAGTCACAATGGGGTATCAAATTTTTACATAGGAATATTATCATGTTGTAAATTTTGAATTTACTAGGGGGAGGTAAATGCAAAATTTATCATCTTGCATTTACCTCCCCCTAGTAAATTCAAAATTTACAACTTGATAATATATAGGAAAATATCTTGAAAAAATCATCTTCTCAAGAACAGCAAAACCAGTCCATGATTATTTTTATTCATATGGATGCATCCTCGGATAGTTTGGATTCTAATATGACAGTGGTGAAGGAGAAACTTAAAGGTACAGGGCAACATTATATCCAAGAGGTGATGTAAATGAGTGGTGTAAATCATGACAAGGAGCACACAGCATATGTGACCGTCGGCTGGGGATGCTAACTACTCCATGGCACATGATCCCACCTCTGATGTTTTGGAGGTCCGTGTTTGCTCTGCTCTTATTTTGTATTGTATTATGGACTTTTGATCTTGAATACTTTTCGTTATCTCCATATGTTTCATTATTCAGATAATGATCCCGAGGGGTAAGGTGGGGCCGCAATGTAGGATCCAAGTTTAACATAGGAATATACAGGAATAAATATGACGAAATTTATGGAGTCTTAGATATACAGGTGACGTAAATATAGTTAATAATGAAGATCTTAGATCACTTATTTTAAAAGGTCTTATATATAGGGAACTCCAATCCTTCAACTGGCGTCGGAATGTCATAAATATTATGGATTCTGTTGAAGATTACGCCAGGTGATGGGCCAGATATGAAAAAAGAAGACATTGACACTTTGTCAGAATGGATGAAATGTATCAGATCCATGTTAAAATCTCGTACCTAGATTGAAGGGCAATATGAACACCATATCCTTCTGTATTCAATATAATCCAGAAGTGAAAAAAATAGATATATATTACATGATCAGTATATGTACTGGTCCCTGCTGACAAAGCAGGTAACAACATTGTCTTTGTTTGTAAGGCTCATGAAATGAATTGTATTTTAGAAGAACTTGAATTTAATTCTACTAGATGTAATCCCCCTTATACTCATCTATAGTTCCCTTTCTAAGGAAGAAATTCTTTAAAATCATATGTCAGTTTTGAATATTTTTAATATCCCAAGAACCAAAATGAATTTGTACTAACATACATATATTGGATTTCGAAACTTCATAAAAATCCTTACAAACAAAGATAACATAGCGGGTTCCAGTAAATGTTCAACCAAGCCTCCATTGTCGCAAACCACGGCCAAAATGTACGATCCTCTCCCATTCTGAAGAGAGCTGTATGCGGACTCCGGACCGTGGCTTGAGACGATGCCAAGCCTCCTTCTTTACTCCTCACTAAAATATTAACAGTAGTGAAGGAGAAACTTCAAGAGTACTGTGCAACAATATATTCAAGTGGTGTAAATCAGATGTGGATACTTAAAAATTCCAAGGAACTTTTGGACAATTTGAAATCACAAGATTTTACCAAAATCAACAGCTTAAAAACTTTTCAAATTTATATATACAATGTACAACCATTCCCCACGATAAATTAAAATCCAGGCTTTCCGATATATCATTGACAGCTGCTTTTTCAATAGAAATGGAACTCGTAAATTTACTTACCTTGTCATTGGTCATTTGCAAAATTATTTTGCTAAAACAGATTCTGATTGTACTCTGAAGTTGACATCAAAAAGATGCTTGAGTTTCTAATTGACAATATTTATGTTGTTTTTGGAGACCAGGTCTTCCAACAATCTACTGCATTTCCCATTGGTACTAATTGCGCCCCCCGTTATTAGCAGACCTATTTTTGTATTCATATAAAGCAGAATTTGTGTAAAATCTGATGCGTGAAAAGAAGAAAACACTTGCTGTGGCCTTCAACTCGACATTTAGATATACATGTATATCGACGACGTATTGGCAATTAACAATGGTAATTTCCATTCTTATGTCGATACGATATAATTGCAAATTACACTGTCAGTGGGTTCTTTTTTTTTTCTTCAAATGATGGACCAAAACTAGATTAGTTATCAATTAATAAAATTTTATAGATACATGTATTGCATATCAACAGTGGGCAAGGGTTCTTACAAGAAAGAGCAAATCCATGATTAATTGTAATTATAAATGGAAGCATCCTTACATGTACGTATTCAAGAGTGGAGCTGAGGTGGTCAGGCATGATTTTGATGAATGTTAATCAGGTTAGCTTCTAGCTTTTTATATAAAATTTTGATGTCCTATTTTGGCCCTGCTCCAATTCTTGAGGCCACGTTTTGAACAAATTGGAATGTGTACTGATCTGATGGTTTTCATATCTTACCCTGTTGTTCTGGAGATTTTCTAAAAATTGATTTAAGGAACTTTGATACTTTATCATGACTGTTTTCAAACCCAATCCCCATCCAAATAATGAACACGTACAGTTGAACTTTTGTATCTCAAACACAAGTACTAGTATCTTGAATACCATGGTTATGGAAGTTCCAACCACTTTCTCCTTGAGTATTTTACCCTTGATATCTCAGTCTCGATTATCTTTGAAGTTTTTTGTTGATCCCATCAAGAATACCATGGTTATGGAAGTTCCAACCACTTTCTCCTTGAGTATTTTACCCTTGATATCTCACAGTCTCGATTATCTTGAAGTTTTTTGTTGATCCCATCAAGAATGAGATAACAAAATCTGACTGTACATTCTCAAAGAAAGCTTTCAAATTTAAGGACAGATGAGACGTTCCTTAATAATAGATAAATTTTTCTAAGAGTTTGCCAATGAAGTATAGCTACATAAACATGTTTACTCACAAAAAATTGAGGTACCTTTCCAGGCATTTCTGCAAGATATCACGGGTAGTTTTTCTTATATAATCCTTTGGGGAAGAAAAATAATTTTCCAATTTCAAATGTTTAAGTATTTGGATTTTTTAAAAACGTCTAGAAACTGGTGTGCGCACGTGCATGCGCGTGAGAAATCAGAATGTTTTGAAAATTTTGAATGTTTTAAATTTCAAAGTATTTTCATACATTACGAAGATATACAAAACAGCTTTTGAGGAACGTCTCGTCTGACCTTAAGTCTATTTTTTTTTTCTTGCTCAGTGTTCTCTATATCAACAAATGTTTAATTAAAAGATGCCATCAAACTTAACACCATTTCTAAATTACCTCCCCTTTGTTTGAACCTATCCTCTATTAATCACATGAATCAGATGTTCAAAGTGTGAAGGTATGCAGACAACACATACTAAGTAATAGATAATAGAAGGAAGCTGGACAATCCTCACTCAATTTCTGAAAATATTGTTTACCAACATGATGTTAATCAGCAACATGAGTTACGGGAAATTTTTATGTTCTTATCAAGTTTATAAAGTTCCAGCCCATTTATCTAGGTATATGTTTCATCTTTTAAATTACGAAGATTTCATTGGCAATAGAATGAGAGATGTTATACAATGTATCAAGAATCTGGAGTTATATGTAGATATATTAAAAATATTTTCATCCCTTGCCTGACAGATTGCCTCTGAAGATATCGGACTTGATTCTACATTTCAAAGCATAGCTGCACTAACACGTGATAACACAATATTCTGCGTTTAATTAATTTGGACAAGTTTATTACCTACGGATTATAAATATGCTAATAATTAACATCTTTGACACCACTTTTATTGAAATTTTAGCTTGTCCTCGAACTCTATGGACAGCCTCCCCTATATGTGTATACTAAGGTACATGTACTGTACATGAAAAATCCAAGCGCAAGTTCCATGGAAAAGTTACCTCCCCTTTCAAATATGGCCAAGTTCCACTATTATCAAACTACATTTAACCAAGTAAAGAAAGTCTTCCTGCCTGAAAGTTTTGAATCTATAAATTTTCTGTGAAAATACATCATTACAGTGTACATAAAGCTTAAAAACACCTTCAAATTTAGAGAAAAACTAAGAAAACTGTTGCATTTTGTTAAGTTCATTTTAATAGGAATTCACAAATTACCATGACAACAAGAGATCAAACATATTATATCACTTTTCTGTTCTTGAACAGACTACCATAAAAATAATCATTTTTTTCATTTTTTAAAAATTGAAAATATTAAAGCCAATGGAAAAAATATATTCCAACGAAAATTATTAATATATGTACCTTAACCATTCAAAATTTTAGATCTCTACGCACATTTAAAATTATCTAAACTTTGAGTTTGTTTGCCCACCGAAAACTTAATCAAATCAAATGTGTTCCTTTGTTAATCAATGCAACCCAAAAACTAATTAAAATAAGGCATAATTCTACCTTTTCTTCCATTTTAAATAAAATGCATGCACAAAATTTTCTCTTCTTGGAACGTGAAAAAGCACTTTCACATATCATCCATTTTTTATCTAAACGGGAGACAGGTTTGAAAAAAGATGAATGTGGTCATTTTTTTTACACAGTTTGCAGACAAAAAAAATTACATCAATATTAATGTTTTAAGGAAAACTTCCCTTCAAAACCTTTAAATCTTTCCACAAAATCTCTAGTAAATGGTAGTTGTCTTACAACATCACTATACTTTGTTCCTGATTTCTAGGAGAAAGTAAAACATTAATAAAATCAACACTTAAACACAAGTAACAAATACTATGAATGGACAATGAATTTCTATCTCTTATTCATAATGCATCATCTGATTGGCCAATGAAATCAAAATTTCATTTTTATAGCCAATCAAAAATTGTTTTAAAGAAATATTACTAGGGATGACAAAAATGAATATCTGAGCTTGTGACATGGTTGATATTATGCTTCTCCCATTTCTTCCTTTAATGGAGTCCTGTTAACCCCATTGGGTAATAGATCCCCTGTCCCTGAGTACCCTTTGTCACTAAGGTGGTCCATTTCTGGCGTACTGTCCGATTGGGAGGGGTGTTTGTTTGATCCATTGATATCGTCTTTGGTTTGAGGGTATGGACTGGACCAGCCGTCTTGCGAGCTCTCGTATTCTGAACACTTAACGCCTTCCCCAGGTTGAAGTCTGTGAGTTATGTGGTTAACCTCCGGCACATCCCTAGAATCCTGGTCAGTGTCCATCATTTCTTCCTGACTTGACCATCTATGTAGAGTCCGTTCTGAGGTTTCCTCAAATTCTGTTGTCCGTTCACACTTTATCTCCTGTTTTACAGGGTCTGTGTCCATTTCTTGTTTTATTTCCTTAAGGTCTAATGTGGGACTGCTGCTTGGAATAGCACTATTAGAGGTCTGTGACACGGCACCTGTTTGTACAGAGGATTTCAGTTTACTGTTTTCTTCCTCTAACTTGCTGACCTGTTCTTTAGTCTCTTTCAGTTGCTGCTGTAATGCATAGATCATGCTCTGCATGCCTTCTACGTCTTCTTCTAAATCTCCAAGAAACTCATCCAACTCTGTAAACACATTACATAAAATTATTTCTTTCTGCAGTATACCATACAAACTATTAAAACAAATCTCGATAGCATATCCACTTATTTTGTAGGATATATTGTACAACACCTGAAGCAAGATAATACTTATCCTACATCACACGGAATGTCTCACTCTTTCAAACACAGTACAAAATTCTTCATACCATACAAAATAACCTTTTTTCTTTGGTCCTATCCTTGAAAGGTGCATTTCTTCTATTGAAAATGAATTCAAGAAATCTTTGATTACCTGATTGATTGCCCTTCATTTCCTGTACAAGTTGTTTCTGTACTGCGATTTCTCCTTCTAATTTAGCTGTCCTTCCTGAAGTGATCACCTTCCCCAGTTCTTCATTCTCCTGTAGTAACATCCTACATTTGGCCATTAACCGTTTCCCCGTTTGGCTGCAATACAAAAGGAAAGAATACCTTTGAATTTTTCAACCACTGACAACTTGCGCAATTCTGCCATGACATAACCAACCATCACCCTTTATATAATTCATCAAGGTTTCCATTTATACAAAATATTCCAAAAGCATTTCTAGCTCTGCTCCCTGAAATCAGAACATGCATATTGACGCTGAAGTTTACATAATAAAGCACATAAAATAATTACTTTACTCAGTAATTGTTTTATCCTTTTTCAGTTTAGTGCACAAACATATGTATGTGCTTGTGTTTTTTTTTTCTGAATGAAGTAATATTCTAAGAATCTTTCTGTTAAAAAGTGCATTCTTTAGCAAGTACAATGTAAATGCTCTAAAAAGTAAACAGGATGAAAAAAGTGCCAGTAACTAACTCAAACTGACTGCACAAGAATTATGTGGAGAAAACAATTAATGAATGTTGGTTTTCTGCACATTTAACAATGCAAGAAGTTTTCCTCCTGCAAATAAACTCTATTTTTCTCCTTTTCTTAAAAAAAATTAAAAGAAATAAAAGAAATTCGTTTTTGTAAACTTGTTTTCTCAATTAGGTTCACTGGGAATCTTGAAGGTGTCAAAAAAGCATGTTGCAGTGCTCTGTGTGTGTTTGTGTTTAAACATAAAATTACATTCAGGAAATGCATGACATAAATTTCCAATTCTCAAGGCATTTCAGTTACAAAGCAGATTTTCTTCATTTTTTGGATTTCCTTGTTAGCACCTGCTTTAGCTATATTACTGCTGCTTTATGATTCAATATCCTCTGATTTTAACAGAGTACATGAATTATTTCATCTTCTTTGCTGCATAAAAGTACTTGACAATTTTCTGTCTTAGCTGGTATACTGTATACAGAGTTATTTTTTGTTTCACAGTATTTTTTGTCTTTTCACAATGCAAAAAATGTTGCTCTGTTTTGAATTTGCCCAGTCACACTGAGTCAATGTTCTGCCTAAGAAATTATACTGACTTCTTTGAATTCAACCCTTCGTTAAAATTGTCTACTTGTGTCTAGGTCAAAAAGGCAAATATAAAGTGGAGGCAGACATTTCCCTGCATACAGTATTCTTATTGAATATTGGTTGCATCAGCCCTTTATATTATTTTGATTTCAAATGTTTAAAACACCATCATGTCCATGCATCTTTGTATATCAATTGTACTCTTAATATTTTGATCAATATCTTCAATATATATTTGGTCTCAAAAGTCATGACTCTAAAAATCCAAAATCAAAGACACACCCCCCCCCCCCACCCACAATGCAACAGAAAAAATTCTAATGAATAATTTTTACCTTGGTACTAGGACATGTTGGATATTAAACAAATACAGCATATCATGTCTCAAATGTAAATAATTCATGACATCTGCAATACATCTAATAATACATCTACATCATATGTCCAACAACTCTAAATATATATTTTTTTTCTTTTTGTTCCTTCTTAGCCATTGCAAATCATATCAAAATAAAAAGCACAAACAGTATTTCCACTTGCATGTTCCAAAGAATATTAGAGACTCAGTATAAAAAAAACTGCTCATATTCTTTTTCTCTCTCTCAGACTCTGTCTCTTATTCAACAAGCACAAAATAGGTTAATGTCAAAACGTACCTGCTAGTTTATTCAAACTTATGGTACATAACCTTCAATTTACACAACCATTTTACACATTCAAATCAGTACGTTTGTCATTAAAATAAACAGTATCTTTTAACAACTTTTTCAAACACTATTTTAAAACAAATTAAAAAAACTAAAGCATTCAATATACAGTTTAAAAATAAAATATTAATCCCCAACTTCCCTTTTTAATTAAAATATTCTGCTGACATAGATGTTTATGTCAATGTATTTTTTTTTTGACTGGTTTGAATGAAACATGCATTTTGTCAGAACAGGGAACCCTGTTGTATTCCTCAAGCTGTTAAGCTGGAGGTGAGTTTTGTTCCAAGGTTCAGCAAAATGCATTTTACCTGCAGACCCAGTCCATAATATTTTGATATACCTTCAAAATTTTTTCCCATACAATCTTTTTCGGGTTCTGTTATACTTTATGATGCAGATTACATAAAACTAAATCAAATATAGCTTATTGATTTGTTGACCCAGGATGATTCTGCATAAGGGGTGTAAGGAATGCAAGTTGAGTAACAAACATGTCACTGACATTCTACATTATTTTGGACAGCTCAGTAAAATCAGTAAAATGGTACACTTTTAAGTACGAATTTATTAGGAAGCAATTTTCAAAGGTATACTACTCATGATACTGTAAACATACTTTTGTTAGCAGGATAGTTATTTTGTAGAATCAAAATTCCTGTTCTATAATAATAC
This sequence comes from Saccostrea cuccullata, assembly GCF_032062105.1. Taxonomy (NCBI): domain Eukaryota; kingdom Metazoa; phylum Mollusca; class Bivalvia; order Ostreida; family Ostreidae; genus Saccostrea; species Saccostrea cuccullata. The sequence goes on from NW_026930614.1 coordinate 391,861, forward strand.
TAATACAGTGTAATGATAATAATACTTTATTTAGAGAAGGTGGCCTGATTAGTGTGACACACCATTCTTCCCCAGGACCTTCTGACAGTAGAAAATTATATGGGTTTCTCTCATTGTCAATGTATGTCTTAAATAACTGGTGACTAATTCCTGCAATTCAATTGTGACTGCAGATGTAGCAAAAATTAATCTGATGTGGAGAAAAGTATGTCTACAGTATTTGAATGATATTAAAGTTATAATGTAGTGTTTTATCTTTCAGTCTAGGAGGCTGACTTCAGAAACCTTGCTTACTCCTTCAATAATATTCTTGTTTTTAAATATATATTCCTCTGTTTAAAAGTACATAGAATATATCTGTGAAACGTTATGTTCTTGACATTGTCACATTGTCAAGAACATTAAGTTTCACAGATGCCTTGAAGGATGAATTTCAATAAAAATTGCAACCTCTGCAAAGAAAATGAACAGAAACTGCAAATATTTAAATTGGAATTTTTCTAAGTCCAAGGGACATAACTCTGTCAAAAATTGTGCGATTGTATCCAAAACATAACTTGACCTAGATATACCTCTGATAAATCTGTACGCTAAATTTCATTTCAGTATGTGCAACGGTTGCGAAGAAAATGGACGGAAACTGCAAATAATTGAAATTTTTCTAAGTCCAAGGGCATAATAACTCTGTCAAAAATGGCGTGATTGTACCCAAAACAGAACTTGGCCTAGATATTCCTGTAATATATCAGTATACCAAATTTCATTTCAGTATGTGCAACGATTGCTAAGAAAATGAACGGAAACTGCAAATAATTGAAATTTTTTAAGTCCAAGGGGCATAACTCTGTCAAAAATGGCGCGATCGTATCCAAAACAGAATTTAACCTAGATATTCATGTGATATATCTGTATACCAAATTTCATTTCAGAATGTGCAACGGTTGCGAAGAAAATGAACGGAAACTAAGTGGACCGACAGACCGACCGACAGACAGCAGCAAAGCAATATGCCCTCCCTTCTTTGAAGGGGGGTATAACAAAAGTAAATCAAATATCATCACAAAGCTTTACAATTTGGACTTCTGAGCAGGATAACTCAAGAACTATATTCACCTTGACCTAGGTTGCACTTTTGTTTTTGATATGGCTTTTCACATTATTTAAACTATGTAGCAAACAAGTAAATCCTGGTTGCATTTAAAATTATTCTTTATGCAGATACTATGGAAGAAATCTGTGAAAAAGCAGATAGGAAGTACATGTATGTATTGCTTTCATGGAGTGATGACATATGCAAAGCATTTACACATGTGGTATTCATAATTCTAATGTGTAAAAGTAAACTAATTTCAGTTATGAATAGACTGAACACATGTACCTGTGCAATTCAGCAGATCAGCAAATATCAATCAAGCGATTGTGATAAATTTAATTTATGCAAAATAAATTAATAAATTACAAAAAAAATTCCCAAAACAAAGCATTGTTAATTCTATTCATAATATAAAGCAGAATCTTATTTTTAGAGATTACAAAACACCCTGAAATGTGCTCCCTTGTCTTCTCAGAATGCTGCAACAAAAGAATTTTTTATCCTGAAACACAAAGATGCAATAAACATGTTTTTATTCACAAATAAATAATTACCTGAAGTACACTGACTCAACTTCTGTCTATAAGGTCAAAGTTCACAGTGTCAATCTTCTGAGCCAGCATTCTGTACTTACAGTTTCTGGATATATTTTCACATTAGTATATCTGTCTGTCATAAATAATAATGTTAAAGCAAAAATCTGAGAAAACCTGAAATAAATGTTATCTACAACAACGGTGACAGTTTGGGTAGTCATGGCAGAAAAAAAGCTCACACACAATTCATAAATCAACCCGATCTGTGTCCGAGATCAGATGGACAAACTCCCAACGATGCGACTTGATCAACACTTTTTTGGCTCCCACCATGAAGTGGAATTCTATTGTTAAAGTGTTACAAGTCTACACACATTGTCTCATCACAATGCAGAATGTAGGGGGCAGGAGGTGTAAGAAATAAAGCAGGGTAACCTAAGAATGTTTCCAAGTCACCCCAACTTTCTTTTCTGACCAGTTTAAGGAAGCCAGGAATCTTAAAAACCATGTTCTTACTCGTTTCTCCTTGGCCAAAAATAAATCAGCAAAGAATATGAAAAACAACATGGCCTGAATGTCAAAGTTCTTACTGACATCAGACTTTGGTGAATGTCAAAACGGTCGACATCCAGAAGGGAGATAATTTTTGCCAGGATGGAAAAATACTGAGTCGCGTTAAGTGTTCAAGCCTTAAGTGACAGCGGGATTGCTTTGGACATTTGTTACCAATGAACGAAATAAGCACCTGTCGGGAGTGAACTTCCAAGCACTGAGTTCGTTTTGCGTTTGTTTCAGTTTCTCTTGGCATTCTTCCATTTCCTTTGTCATCCTTTGAAAAACTAAGTTGACTGCAGGATCCAGATGCATTTTCTGTAGCTGGGCTTTGTTCTGTGTCTGTGACTGTTTAAATTCTTGGATTTGATTCTGTAAGAGTATGAAAAGGACTGTTGAATATCACTGGGGAACTTTTACACGAATAACTTGCATTTTTTATGAACATTTTCCCTTTGTTTCTAAATCTAATCATTTTCATTTTGTTCCACATTAAACATAATAAAAACTTGAGAGAACCCATTCGGATAAAAAAAGCTAGACTTAAGTGTCTGTGAGATAATTGTGAAAACCTGGCCCCGGGATCATGAAACTTCTTAAGCTTAAGTCAAAATCTTTATTTTATAATAAAATGTTGTAGAGGTCAAGCAGACCAAAATTATAATATTTTTCAAATATTGTTTCAGAGAGGTGTTGTTATCAGTAAATTTCTAAATAAATCCCTCAATCAATAAATATTTTATAGGCGATTGAAAATCTGACTAAAGTGTAAGTTTGTTTCATGATCTTGGGGCCTGGATTCTTTGTTCTAAGATTACTTTTTATAACATTGGTGACTTACAATGTAATCCTGCAGCTCTTGTTCTTTGGTGGTCAATCTATGAACAAGTGTATTCTCTCTGCGTGCAGCATCTCTTTGATGCTGTTTTAACTTTGCTTCTACTTCTTTCAAATCTTTATCATCTGAAATATTTTTTAAAACTATATGTGAAGGTTATTTAAATAAATTTTCTATTACAGCTTTCCTTTTCAAATTCTTTTCAATTATATATCAATGTGTACCTGTTAGTAATTAATTGCAAAAATGCAAGTCAAATAATAACTGTAGTTTATGCTTATTTTTTAAGTTAACAATATCATGCATTCACCTGTTTTCAAATTTCTCTGTTTTTCCTCCAACTGACGAATAGTTTTTTCTTGATCTTTGATTCTGTTTTAAATGAACAAAATTCAATTCTTATTCATGTTAAAAATGAACAGAACAGAAAATTAAATATTTTTGCGTATAATTCATCAGGAAAAAGTAAAGGAGAGAAAGAGTAAGAGCTTCTCACCTATTTATTAACTCTTCTTTCGATAACTCACTCAAATCAGCATCTGTTCTCGCCTGTGTGACAAAATAAATAATTTAGATATAAAAATTCACTGAATTAAACAGATTCAATTTGTTTATCTAAATAAATCCCCCCCCCCCAAAAAAAATCAACATCATGTCATTATTTCAATAATCTTACCCTTTTTGGAGAGGACGGAGACTCCATAGTGCAAGATCTATAATGAAAAACAACAAAAAAATATTTAACCTTGACTAAGCGACACTGTCATCTCACAAAAAAAAAAAACAATTTGACAAAAACTACCTTTGTGACAAATCTATTATGTCTGAAATAATTTCACCCAGGAAGTAATAAACCACATTTTCCAAAAATTGTAACTGATAAGTTAGTTTCATTTTCGTTATGACAATTTTGAGAAAAAATGCATTGGCTGGTTTAATCAATTTTTCGCAAAATAAGTGACACTGCAAAAACTAATGAACTGTAATCATTCTAAAACAAGATATGTACTGTAAAACATTTAGTGCCTTGCCCTTCTTATCTTCCTTGCGGCGCGCACCTACAACAAACGACTAAAAATGGCGTCTAAGCCACGCCTTTTGTTTTCACGAATTTATGCATAGTTTTATCTCAAACCAACCTAACTTGCAACTATTTAGCAATTTCAATATGTTATCTTTAGTACTGTAATCATTCATATGCTTACCTACGTATCCTTATCTATAAAATCAGTAAATCAATTTTGGCAATGATCAGTCGCTTTGACCAGGAGGCAGCCATATGTAATTACTGCGGAACTCTGGGAAATTGATTTCCAAAGGGAAATCTAGAAATATATCTGTAGGCCTATAACTATGCCAAGAATGTTTCTAGATATGTTTATTTTTGAAATTTTGGAAAATTATTCTATTATAATCTAATTTCAACCAGTATCGATCCATTTTAAGTATTTGCTTTTTTCTTTGAGAATATAAGGTGAAGGTCACATACAATTGACCTAGAAGTTTTGCAGAGAGTCGCAGAAATATGTTGTCTTCGAAGTTTTCTGTAGCAAAATGGTAATGTCATGATAAGAACTTGTGTTTGTTAATATATTGACATTTGTAGACAATGCATAATAAGAGTAATCTTTATGAAAATTAATATTTAAGGTTACAGACGCAGAATCAACATTAATTCAGTTTGTCCTGAACAAACAAGCGCGTCTTTCTGCTATATTTGTTTGATAGTGTAAATGAAAGTTTTTCATCTAAAGATAATATATAATACGAAATACTCTTCACCAAGAACAAGCGAAATAAATTTCAAAATGAAAAAAATACTGTTCTTTTTCTTAGTGCCCTCACAAAGTCAGCAAGTGCTCTAGGAGCAATGGCCATGAGGATGAAGCACACACTGCCCGACCTTCCATATGATTACAATGCCTTAGAGCCATTTATCTCAGCTGACATTATGAAACTTCATCACACAAAACATCACCAGACTTATGTCAACAATCTCAATGTAGCAGAGGAAAAACTTGCAGAAGCCATGCATAAGGGTAAGAAATGAGAAAAAATTTCAACTTTCACTCTTTGATATATATGCAATATTGAAGTCCGATGTAAACATACCATACAAATTTACTGATTAGATATTGTCCAATGACTCCAATCAGTTCCATAAATATGAATCCACTGTGATCCCATTTGGTGTTCATTATGTAACTAATGTTTTAAGAAAAAGAAAAGAGTATAAGAAAAGTATAAGGGTGTAGAGTATAATTGCCACACTTAAGAAGAAACATTTAGCAGTAATCAAGACAGATATCTTTTTTAAAAAAAAAAAAAAAGAATCACACCTCTGGCACTGTTTAGAGTCAAATTATATAAATAAAAGTTTCATTGTTGCCTGAAGTGTTTATCATATGGGTTTACTAGTAAGGACTAAAACAATTTTAATATGTTCTTCAACTGCTTGGATTGATAATGTGGTTTTCAATGTTAAAAAAGAAAATCTTTAAAAAACAAGTTTTTAACAGACAGGTGTAGAAATACTTGTGCTTATCAACACAATTCTAAGGAGTAGGGGACTTGCAGTGACAATGCACAGCAGTGACAACTTGAACATATTTGATTGTAGTTTGAGAAATACTCAGCTTGTTTGTTTTTCATCTAACATACTTTCAGGGGATGTAAACACAATCATTCTGAACATGTTGGATTGTAGTTTGAGAAACATTCAGCTTATGTTTTCATCTTAAATACTTTCAGGAGATGTCAACGGAATCATCCAGTTGCAGGCAGCCATTAGATTTAATGGAGGGGGCCATCTGAATCACAGTATTTTTTGGGAGACGCTCTCGCCCACAGGGGGAGGCGAACCAGAGGGCGCTCTCAAGGACTTGATCCTTGAGGAGTTTGTAACGTTTGATGCCATGAAGAAATCGATGACCGCTGCCTCTGTTGGAATTCAGGGGTCAGGCTGGGGCTGGCTAGGATATGATAAGCCTGCCCACTCACTAAGAATAGTCACTTGTGCCAATCAAGACCCTCTACAAGCCACTACTGGTAAGACTGCATGCACATGAACAAGGGATAATGTATCTCTATGTTACCTGAAAGCTGCAGACTTAATAAAAATAACTTTGACCTCTGTCTCTTTCTTATGTAAGTCCTTTCAATATGTACTAAGAACAGAAGTTATTCATAAAAAGCAGGCGTGTGCAAAACAGTGAATGAACAACAATTTTACAAAATACTTAAATCAGAGTTGATGTTCATATAACTGTAAAGGTAAAAATGGAGGGAGGTTGAGAGGAGGAAAGGGGAAAGCAAGAATCAAGAATTTAATTTTTGATACATAAACTATATATGATATTCAAGTACAGTCACATGATCACATTTTTCTAGACAAATTAATTTTGGGTTCTCTAGAAATAAAGAATGGGATTTGTTTGTTATGCCATTGAATGATGAGAGATTTTTGATGTCATTAAAAGAAAAATATTGAACAGTTTATAAAAGGGTGGGAAACAATGGCGACATTCACATTTTTCTAATCGCTAAGTGCATGCACAAGTGCTTTATATTATCTTGATCATTTTAGTTCAAGATAAATATTTCAATTACAAGTAATTTGAAATAATAATTTATTAATTTTCTGTCTTATTATTTTAGGTCTCATCCCCCTGTTTGGAATTGATGTCTGGGAGCATGCATACTATTTACAATATAAGAATGTCCGACCAGACTATGTGGATGCCATATGGCATATTGTCAACTGGAAAAGTGTCACAGAGCGCTTTAAGGCAGCATTGTAAACCATATTCCTAAAAGACAGTAGAGGAATGAATCCTCATTTGAACTGATTATATTTTTGGTGCATTTGATTGATTTAATATTACAGTAAAATACATGATGTACAATACAGTTGAACATGTTAAAGATAAAAAACTAATTGTGTTGAACAAAATTATGTTGCTAAGTTCTTGCACATGTGTTGACAGAATCAGGTTATGAATACATGTATTTTATTGTGTCTATGAATAAAAAACTTTTCTTTTTAATTTTTAATTTTTTTAAAAACAGTTTTAACAGTTGCATTCAACAAGTTACACGTTAATATAGAAACTTAATTGCAAAGGCTGGCTGATAAATTATGCCCATGATACACAGTCCTGTAAAATGCACAGAGAGGAGATTAGAGCATTGGTCTGTAGAGATGAAATAGTTTTCTGGTTCTTAACATTGTGATGGTTCTATGGTAGATTTCAGTGATACATCCCCCCCCCCAATTCATTGTGCTACCTTAGAGTCATTTTGTCAAGGTTAGGGTTAGGGTTAGGGATGGCATCATACAAGAATTTTACCAGGATCTGTACAAATACCATATAACACCCCCCCCCCCCCCCCCCCCAGCAATAATATTGAGTGGCCCATTTTTTGCTTCTCAAGGAAATTCCATTTGGGTGTGTACTCCAAAACTGAAATTTATAATTCAAGCATTGCACCTAAGTCATGGACAAAGATCATATGGGCACCAGTCTGCAGGACTTAAGAGTGAGCAGTCTGTCCTTTAGTCTTAAGGACAGATGATACAAACAAACTTTTGTCAAAAATTTTGAACGTAACAACTTGGGTCATGTTTTAATGAATAAAATATATAATTTTCACTGCATGGTTTTTAATTTTTTATTCAAAGTTGCACAAAAATGGAATTTGAAGTAAAAAATATTTCTATAGAATAATAAGGATGGTTTCAGAAGGATAGAATTTTGAACATCACAGAAGGTTTACAATTTATTTATATTCTAGAAATTTATTATTTGCATCATTTGCAATGAAATTAGATCAAAAAATATATACCAATCCAGACATCCCAATTTTTTGTTTGTATCATCTGTCCTTAAATCATGTGACAGCCTCTCTCTGAGCAAAATCATTTTCCAAAGCCTATTTTCTCTTCTTACCTAATCTTGCTCAATAACTTCATCCACAGAACTCGACCTGTAGAGAAAGTATGTGCATAGTAGATATCTTTCTATTGCATCGTTGTCAAGAGCATTTTTTTCTCAGACTCCCTTTGACTTCCTCTGGCTCACACTTTACCCATGGATAGAGTGCTTGTTGGTTACGTAATGCAGCGACCTTGAACCTTATTTTAAGTGATTGATCAAAGTCAGCATGCAGACCTCTATTCTGACAAAGTTATTTGACCTCTTGACCTTGGAGTTTGATCTTTTGCAGAAAAAATTCCAAATTTTCTATCTTGCATGGGCATGTTTTGAACAGTTGGTGCCAGGGCTGTCAACCTTTACATTTATATTTGATATGAATATTTATTATGACAAGAGCTTTCTTGGAAATGAATATTTTTGATGTTTTGACCTTGACCTTGGAGTTTGATCTATTTATAAAAAGAACTTGAATCTTGGCCCAATATTTTTTAACAGGCTTTTGTATTTCACAAGTGTTTTTCATGTGACAAGATCTTCCTGGGTACCATTAATTAGTTTTGAGACCTTGACCTTGGAGTTTGATCTACTTTTGAAAAACTTAAACCTTTGAACAGTTTTAACTAGGGCTTTTATATTTCACATTTGTATTTTATAATGTGACAAGGCCTTCTTGTTGGTACCATTATTTTGATTTTTTGACCTGGGAGTTTGACTCAATTTGATAGAAGTTTAACCTTGGCCATAACTTTAAAACAGTTGCCAATGGTGATTGGGCTTCATATTTTACAAGTATATTCACTGAGACAAGTTCTTTTGTTGGGTAACAATATTTCTGATCCTTTGACCTTCTCAGGAGTTTGATTTACATTCGAGAAACTTAAACCTTTGCCATTATAAAGCTTCCATACAGGGGCATTCTTGTTTTACAAGCACAAAAATGTCTGTTCTACTGCTCTAAGTACTGTAACCAGCTTTCATTTGTGAGCAAGAAATATCTGTGAGTTTAATTTCTTGACTTTCTTTCACTCACGGATATTTCTCAGCATGAACCAATTTCTAACCTTAGTGAATGAATTAAAACAAGAGGCCTGCAGGAGTATTATGTAACAACTAAATTCAGGTGTATGATGAAAAAGAGTGCCTCTTCCAAAATTGTGAATTTCATGACCCCAGGATCAGGAGTTCTTGAGTTAATTAAAGTGGAGTTCTGATTGTTTGTATAAAAAAATGCTCTAATTCTTTGAACACCTCCTCTGCCCCTGGATATTAAGACGATGAACTAAGTGCATAGTTATAGTAATGGAAGGGTGCCTATTTAATGTTTGCTTAAAACCAAGAATCCAGAAATATTTTTAAGAAATAATTCATTTTCACTGTATATTCAATAGAGCCTGCCCTATCACTGGAACCCATGACCCTGGGGCAATGAATTTAACAATTTTGGTAGAGGGTTCACTGCTAACTATTACAATTTTAACAGTTTGACTGCTTGAAGTCCAGAAGTGAAGAAGATTTATAAAGATTGTATTGATTTTTATGCTTTAAGTCCTACCCCTCAGGTCCCAGGGGGAGGGGGGGGGGCAGAGGTCATGAATTAATTTCACAATTTTTACTCCCCTTCACCCATAGATGTTTCATATACCAAATTTGGTTGAAACTGTTTCAGTGCAATGGTTCCAGAGAAGAAGCTGAAAATGCTCAAATATGTTGACACACGACAACAGAGGAAAACAGATAGCAATAGGTCAGTCGAGTATTTTAACCGAAGTGATCTAAAAATCTTTTCAAGAGTAGCAAACTGCGCGATTAGTCATATCTATTTGGAATTAAAGTGCTTCAACATAGATTCAATGTTGTTCAATTTATGAGACTGAGGGATGGGGCAGGGCTCACCAGGGTAACGTTCTTCACTAGAATCTCAATTGTTATACATATTGTGGCAATGCCCTATATTTTTTCTATACATTTCAATGTAAGAATTGGTTTCCTCATTGTGGCCCCTCCCTACCCCCGAGGATCATGATTTGAATAATTTAGAATGAACACTTCCCAATGTTGATTTCACATAAGTTTTTACTTTTTCTGGCTAAGTGGCTCTTGTGAAGATTTTAAAAGATATTTTTCCATATATTTCAGTGTAAAACTTTGATTCACTAATATGACCCTCCCTATCCATGAGGGTTATAATTTTAATGATTTAGAATCTACACTATCCCAGGATGCTTCCACTTATGTTTCAGATTCTCTGGCTCAATGGTTCTTGAAAGATTTTGTCCTATATTTCAATGTAAAATTTTGATTCCCCGTATAAATTGTGGCCCCTCCCAACCCCATGGAATCTTCATTTGAACAATGTAGAATCTACACTACCCCAGGATTGCTTCCAAATAAGTTTCAGCTTTTCTGTCCCAGTTTTTTTTTTTGGTAAGAAAAAGATTTTTTTAATGACCCCACCCTATTTTTGTCTTTTCTGGATTAGCTCCCCTTGTAAAGGGGCTTGGCCCATCATTTTAAAAATTTAATATCCCCTTCCCAAAAAATGCTCTCTACCAGCTTTAATTAAAATTTAGCCTAGTGGTTCTTAAGAAGTTGAAAATGTGAAAAGTTTACAGATGGACGGGTAGATGACAGACAGATGGAAAATAGACAATGGGTGATCAGAAAAACTCAAGCTTTCAGATCTGACGGGTGAGCTAATAAAAAATCTTTCAAGTGAGAAAAGCAAAGTAAAAATAATGCAGTTTAATTTATAAATATGAAAGCATCCTCAGCTTTTGTAGATTCAATACACGACCCCCTGGGAGTGGGTGAGTGAAACCACAATATGTGATAAAAATCTTGCATACAAATAAATAGTGAAAAAATCTGCTGAAGATCTACAGCAGGGCCATAGATAAACAGGTGAGCAATGTGGCCCATGGGCTTCTTGTCTTACCAGGGTAATTATCTCCCCTTGGAAGATGCATGCCTTTTCATTTGAACAAAATATCTCTTTCACCTATTGTCCTAGCTCACTCACAGTGCTAAGCAAGTTGAAATTACCCCTGTGGTTCTGGAGAAAAAGATGAAATTTTAATTTAATTATTGACACCAATGACAATGGCTACAGGAAATGGACAAAAGTCACTTGTGCTTTTGACTCAAGAGAGCTAATAACAACTAGAATTTTCAAATATATACCTGTCGAGATCATGAAAACAATCATTCTGGGAGTATTGCCTTAACAATACAAGTCCCCTACCTGCAAATGTAATCTGGTTCCCATTAAAAAATTGAAAACAACATAATTCTGACAAAAATCATTGAATCAGAACAAAAGGCAAACTTGATCCATAACTCGTCGAGGTAAAGTCACATCAATATCTGCAAGTAAAGTGCGGAAAATCTAGCTGGACAGACTAACAGACAGACCTAGGGATGGACAGACGTGAAAGAAACTACAGTCCCCTCCGGTTTCACTGGTATTGAGGACTAATAAGGTGTCATGTAAATTATTGATCTACAGAATCTATTGCAATGTTAAACTTTAAAATTGATCCCCCGTTTTGGCTCACCCTACCCCTGGGGCCATGGTTCAACAATTTAGATCTTTTAATTCACTTCATCAAGAAGCTTTCATAAGTTTTATTTTTTCTTGTCCCATGGTTCATCAAGGTTTTTAAATGACTACATCCAAATATTATCTGTCCTTAGAAGAGGGATTGGTCATACATTGTATTTGAATTATTTTTAATTTCCCCTTTAGCTAATGATGCTTTATGCCAACTTAGGTCAAAATTGGCCAAGTGGCTCATGACAAGTCAAAATGTGTACAGATGATGGAAAATGGGTTATCAGAAAAGCTCAACCTTTCAGCTCAGCATAGTCTACTGTTGCTCAACACTTTCCCTAGTTTGGGGGGAGGAATAATTTGAGCAGATATGAATCTACAGCTACATGACAATGTTTGAATTTCACAACAAAAATTTCAATCCTCCTTTACCTCCCACCAGGGCAAAAATAAAAACATAGGTAATCAGAGATTACAGAGCTCACCTCAACGAATGTTGTCTTTAAGTAAGGCAAAGTCATAAAATTACCCAACAAAAATGTACATCCAAAAATGCAAAATTTATGCAATTTTGATCTGATACTTTGGAATAGACCTATATAAAAACTTCAAACTAGTTCTTCATGTAAACAAAATTAAAGTCAAGCATCTGAAGCAAATTTGAGAGTTTTCATCCCGTGATGCATCATTCATTCAAGTTTGGTTTATATAAGCCTTATAGTTTCTTGGTAATAGACCTGCACCCAAAACGTTTACCTGGTCCATTATCTATAAAATGTATGTCGAAATCAGCATCCGAAGCACGTCTATTGGTGTGCATCCTCAGATGTATCATCCATGCAAGTTTGCTTAACATAGGGCTCATAGTTACTTGGAAGTGAAACCTGCATAAAAAAACTAACCTATTCACTCACCAGAAAATGTAGGTCAGATTCAGCATCCAAAGCTGGCCTGGTAGAATGCATCCTTAGATGTATCACCCATGCAAGTTTGGTCATTAAAGAGCTCATAGTAACTTGGAAACGAAACCTGCACCAAAAACTTTAACCTGTTCACTCAACCAGAAAATGTATGTCAGATTCAGCATCCGAAGCAAGTCTGGTAGTATGCATCCTGAGATGTGTCATCCATTATGTCCATGCAAGTTTGGTCATTATAGGGCTCATAGTAACTTGGAAATGAAACCTTTACCAAAAACTTTAACCTGTTCAAACATCCGGAAAATGTAGGTCAGATTCAGCATCCAGCAAGTCTGGTAGTATGAATCCTTAGATGTATCATCCACGCAAGTTTGGTCATTATAGTGCTCATAGTTACTTGGAAATGAAACCTGCACCAAAAACTTTAACCTGTTAAATCAACCTGAAAATGTATGTCAGATTCAGCATCCAAAGCAAGTCTGGTAGTATGCATCATCCATGCAAGTTTGGTCATTATAGGGCTCATAGTATCTTGAAAATGAAAACTGCACCAAAAACTTTAATCTGTTAACTCAACCGGAAAATGTAGGTCAGATTCAGCATCCGAAGCAAGCCTGGTAGTGTGCATCCTTAGATGTATCATCTTTGCAAGTTTGGTCCACATACGGCTTATAGTTACTTGGAAATGAAACTACACCAAAAACTGCACCAAAAATGTTAACCTGCTCCAAAAACATTAACCTGGTCATTCCTTTGCTGAAATTGCAGCATCTGAAACTTTGACTGGTACAATGAAACACACTAGAAGCATCTTCCATGCATGTCTAATCAATATAGGACATAGAAGTACTTAAAAAGAAAACTGCTCCAAAAAACTTAACCTTAACCTGGGACGCCGATGCCGACTGTATTACATAAGCTCCCCCAACTTCGTTGAGGTGAGCTAAAAAAATATATTTAAATCTACATCATCATATAATTTTTAATTTGTCTTTTCTTGCCCTGTGCTTCTGCAAAAAGTTTCAAATAACACAGTTGACAACAACAGCTGTACAGAACAAGATGTGTTTGTGAAACACTGATGCCCCCATATGGCAACTTATGGCAAGAGTTGAATTTTCTCAAATGCATGTCAAACTTCAAAGGTGAAGGTCAGAATTTGTTGGTACCCAAAGGAAGGTCTTGTTACAAGAAATACATCTGTGAAATATGAAAGCCTTAGTTGTAAGTTCAAAAGTTATGGCCAAGGTTAAAGTTTTATTTTTAAAAGTGAGTTAAACTCTAAGGTCAAGTTCAAAAATATTTAAACCCACTGAAAGATCTTGACACATTGAATACATATGTGTAGTATGTAAGCCCTACCTCTAACTGTTCAAAAGTTAGGGCTTAGATTAACGTGCAGTGTTTTCCCTTTATTTCAAAGTAAAGGGTTAGAGATAAGTTGTAACAGGCTAGGGGCTAAGGTTTATGAACAAAATCTCTTTGAACCTAACAACAATTTTTTATTTAAAAGCGGCATTTTTGTCAATTGAAGCGGTCAATTTGGCCGGTAGCCGGTTCTTAGGGAAAACACTGAACGTGTGGTATTTTATGGTAAAAGGAGGTCACACTCCAAGGTCAAGGGGTCAAATTCCATGGTTCCCAAAGAAAGGTCTTGTCACAAGGAATACATCTGTGAAGGATGATAGCCACAGCCCCACCCAATCAAAAGTTATGGACAAGGTTAAAGTTTTTGTAGACAGACAGATGGAGGGAGAGATGGACAAACATAACAAAAACCTTATATCCCCAAAACTTTGTTCACAGGGGCATAAAAAAAATTGATGGGGAACTGAAAAGTCCTTCATCAACTAACTGTAGCTGTAAGCCTTTTTTCTTTGTTTAGACAAAAGCAAGTATATAAGCAAATTAAATCAACAGAATGCTTTATTGAACACAAAAATAAAAATTCTTGAAAGAATTTGTTTGCGGTAGTTAAAGAATACAAGTGAATGGTACTTACAGAATATAAATGAAACCCTGTTTAATGCATCATGTACGAATTTTCAATAAACAAAAGATAAAAGTTAGAACAGCACAGCTTTATAAGGGACGATATTAAAATGTTCATACTTGTAAATTATCTTATTTCATTCAAGTAACATTTATATACTTTTGACTTTAAGGTGTTAATTTTCCTGCGGTGAATAAGTAGATGAAACAAATAGATGAAAAATCAACAAAGCATGGTAAAATAAAATGAAATGGACTAACAATAAAAAAAACTACTGAACTAGCACTACCAGTACTTGTTTAAGGGCACATCCAGACACTTAACATTATTTTCTCATCACAAAAATATCCTCCACTGTCCCCCATGCCCCCTCTCAAAAAAGTGATTTTTAAAGCAGGAAGATGACAAATTTGACATTTTGATGTTGATTTTGAAAAAATAATGTCAAGCATCTGTTTTATCATGATCATGCAAGTTGTAAAATGCATAAAAGAAAAGATTCAAAGTCTTGAATTTCACCAAACTCTGCTTTCGGTTGAAATCTAACTTCAATTGTTTTCTGTGAATTTCACATGGTAAATAAACGACATTTACATCTTGTAATATTTTCGGGATGCTTCGTCACAAGGTGATTACATTTATTACACCAATCTGATATCTACTTCAATTTTCCCTCATCTCTTTATGCCTTTCAATCCTTTACCACTACGCTGAATAAAAATACAACCTCCATACATGTAAATACCACAGTTTCTCTTCGTCTGGTCCATAATCATGTAGTCAAAACCCATTTATTACATCAATTTTCCCATGTCCCTTCATGCTTTCTTATCTCATACCATGCCAAAAACTAAATTCACTTTTTCAATACCACAGTTTCTCTACAAATCTGGTCCATAATCGTGCAGACACATCTCCTTATGCCCCTGTTTCCAATGTTCCTTCTGACACTCAGGTGAACAATATCTGGATAATCGGCATTTCCCGCAGTACAGAAACTTCTCCTTCTCCGTCTCAAGCTTCCGGCAGGCTGGTGATGAACAGAAAATGTACACTTCATAGAACTGTTCCAACTCCTCCAAAAGCTTCTCTTTTGGGTTCCAGTCTTCTGGCTTTAAGGAACTTGTCAGACTGTCATCAATGCACAACATGCGGACACGGTCGTGGTATTCAAATACATCCTCTACTCCATCCCAATCCACCTTGGACTTCTGAAGTTTAACCGCATACACATCCAGCTCATTAATAACATTAGATTTTGAGATGGTTCTTCGAGTATCTTTATCACCCAGCTGCAGTAAGGCTGCTAAGATTTTGGCACAATATGAAACAGCTTCGAGACAATAAATTCCAAATGCTCCTTGACGACATTTAATCTGCTGATACATGTGTCTGACTATCCCATGCTTCATGTATGGCACAACCAGTGATGATTTCCCTACAATAATCATTCTGTACAACACAATGAAGCCCTTCCTCACAAGTTCTGGAAATTCCCTCTGCTCCAGGGCTAGAAAAACAACAGGCAGAATTTCGTCTTTGTAAGAGTTAACCCTCTTGATGAGAGCCACTGTTGTTAAACACTCGCTGAATAATTCCATGACATGAAGAAGATGGCAGATAGTGTGTTTCTGACAGGATGCTTTTGGACTCTTAACTACCATATAGATAAGTTTATCTGCAGCCACCTCTCCAATACACTGTAGGACCTTCCAATAGTTTAGGAAGTGTTTAGTTTTGAAGCTGGATTTCATTTTCTGCAATGTCTCATAGACTTTGTTCATGTTCTTGTAGTCCCACTTATCAATGTATTTACAGACGTCCTCCACATAGCTTTCTATGCTTCTTGTTCCTGCCATGTCACCTTATTCTGAAACAAAAAAATTATCATTATCTTCTATGCAAAACTAAAGAACTTGTCTTAAATTAACAGGGGTTCAAAAATCCTCAAGCCCGACGTCCCGGACTAACAAATTCCGGATCCGGACTCGGCATTTAGAATTCGCCAAAGTCCTGGGACTTGGCTATGTTTCTTGTTTATCTTTTTTAATAAGTTAAAAAAATGATCGTAAAGCTAAAAATGAAGCAAATTCTCAAATGTATTAAGTAAAAAATGTGGGTTTGTGGGCGTTAAAATACCCATAAAACATTACGAACGTTTCGAAAATACAATCCGTCTTTTTATTTTCCGTTACGGTTAGACTCTTGTTTTACGCAATTCCTCATGTTTCCTCCTATATGACAAACGGCAATGAGTTTGTTAAATTTCGGTTTTAGCTGTGACTTACAGCACATTCTAATTTCTATTTATTGTAACAGATGGTTTATTCAGTAGTGAGTATTTGTAAAAGTTATTGTAATGTACAAGTAATCTATCAGTCAGGTATTGTGTTGAAATACTCATGTATGACTACATGACAGTTTATGGAGGAAAAATAAAACATATATTAATACATATAGTCTTTATTCATTCAATGCAACAAATGAAAATGAATTATAAGTTACATAAATTTAATGATGTATAGGTAAATATGGACTCTGAAATTTTTTCCTCGGACTTGCCTAAAATTTACTCCTCAAGTCCTGGACTTGACCATGACAAAAAAAATTTTGAACCCCTGATTAATAATCAAAAGTTCCATATTCTTTACCATTTATTTTACAATATTATTTTTATCATTTATTCAAAGCTCTCTGATTCGCTCAAACTTGATCACATGATTAAGTATATAACAGAATAAAAACTTGAGTTACTATTTAAAGAAACTGAAATGCATATCGACTTGATGTTTCTTAAAATGGAAAAAACAAAAATAGTACTGATTTAACAATTATAGCTAATACAGTGTGTGACTTGATGTTTTTGAAAAAATATATATATACTTCAACTTGTAATAATATTTTTAATGTTTTATAATTGATGCGACGTAGCAAATGAATTAGGAACTACTTTATATTAAAACATATCAGATATGTTTTTCAAAAGAATTAATTACATATAATCAAATAAATGAAGTATTTTGAATAAGCAAGTCCTCTAAATTACTCCATCAAAATAAAGAAAACACATTTACATAAAACAGCTTATTTTATTTTGATCTCTAGTCTAAGTGTTAAAGAGAGTAAACTTTTGTCTTTTCCCAATTATTTTCAAATTTGTTTTGTTAATCTTTGTAAAAAATGATATAACAAATGTAGCCCTTTGATGAGGTCGATCCATAGATATATTGACTTCACAGAAAAACATATCGACCTCGCACTTCATGCTCGGTGGATATGCTTTTCTGTGAAGTTGATACAATATCTATGGATTTTGTTTTGTTCTCTAGTCTAAGTGTTAAAGAGAGTAAACTTTTGTCTTTTCCCAATTATTTTCAAATTTATTTTGTTAATCTTTGTAAAAAATGATATAACAAATGTAGCCCTTTGATGAGGTCGATCCATAGATATATTGACTTAATTCACAGAAAAACATATCGACCTCGCACTTCATGCTCGGTGGATATGCTTTTCTGTGAAGTTGATACAATATCTATGGATCGACCTCATCAAAGGGCTGTATTTATATATTAGCTTCTGTATCATACTTATGGAGAATTCCAAGTCAGTACTTGTTATTCATGTAAAGGGAGCACACAAAAGTCGTGAAACACAATTTCCATTTGCCAGTACGTGCCATTCCTATTATGACAATTCTAATTAAATTGACATTCATCTTTCCATGACATTAAGTTGCCTTACAGTTGGTCACATGATAAAATTTCCTTGAAAGTAAAGTGCATGAGACATTTGGAAGCCGAAGGGCTAGACTAAACTGTCTATGATGTTAATTTTTTTTTTTTAAGGTTTACACTGTCTGGTCCAATGATTTTTTTGTTTTTTAATAATTTTTTTTTTAAAGAATACTGATCAGAAAAAAAATATTTTATAATTTATCAGAACTAAATAAACAACTGCCAGTAGGGCAGCAACACACACAATGCCCACCTTCCAAAGAAATATCTACGAAGTCATTATATATGATGAAAGGCTAATAGACATGACAGAATACAATGCTATGGAATAACCGACAATGAATATACGTATACATACAAACCATAAAATTATTCGTAGTTAGTAAGTCGTTAATGGTACATAAAACTTTGACGACGATGGATGATGTTTTGTTGCTGCTGTAAACCGGAAGTCAGGATATCAAATGTCCATCTTGGCGGGAAAGGAAGAGTTGGCGGATTCAAATTTTTCCAAGAAACGCATGGCTTCGAAAATATTGACGATGGAGGTAACTGCCATTATTAAGGCGCCCAACTACATTTATATTTTTTTCTAGAAGAACAAAGTGAAATAAATTTAGACAACATCTAAAATATCAATTTACCATTATTCTCTTTAGAGGACTTTCGCCTAATTTTTTTTTCCATAACCAAATTTGAATTTGTTCATTTTTTTGTAAACAATGAACAATGACTTGTGTCTGGTTATTTTAAACGCATTTAAAATAAATTTCTTCTTTATGTTTCATAGAAAGATCTTAATTGTCACAATGAATACACTAACTATTCAAAAGTTAAGTCTAAGGTTAAAGCTAATTTTTTAAAGGGGGTAAACTCAAAGGTAAAAAGGTCAAAAATATTAACAATGCATATCTGCAGAAAGGCGAAGCACCAACTGCCCGAAAGTTAGGGGCAAAGTTAAAGTTTGGTAAATGTTTGAAAAAGTGGGTACTCCAAGGTCAAGAGGTCAAAATTGGTGGTGCTCAAATAAAGGTCTTGTCACAAGGAAAACACATGTGGTATTTACATGAAAGTCAAAGCTTCAATCAATCAAACTTATTGGCAGGTTAAAGTTTTTGAGGACAATCAGCTAAACAGACAGACGGATGGACAGGGCAAAAACTATATACCCCTGATTCACGCATGCAAATGCTGATGAACGTTTAAATTTTGTTTTTAAAAATTTAGTCATGATTGACGCTTGTAATTGGATTTCGTACTTTCAGTTTTCTCTGTGGAATTATACCCCGAGATTGATAAATTGCCTCCCACAGTGCACCTCAAACCTACATGAAATATGGAAATAATCTCAAAAGTCCATTCAAACAATACAAATCAGGAGCAGTGCAAACAGTGACCTCTGAAACATAAGAGGTGGGATCAGTTGCCATATAGAATAGAGCATCCCCTGCCGACGGCTACACCCACCGTGTACGTGCCCCTTGTCAGGATGATATAAAACAGAATCTAATTAAAGTAGTATCGGTGCATGATGAAAATTTGTCATAAATATATTTTGAATGAATCCATTTAGTTCTGTGTGCTTGTAAAGAGTTAAAAGTTGAATACACGTAAACACCACCCCGTCGCACTTTTACCCCGACACCCCCACCCCTACCCGACATTGCAGTGGCGGATTTAAGGGGGGCGCACCCGTCGCCCCCCCCTAAAATTGTCAAAGTTAACGTACATCACAGTTTCGTCTAGAAAATGTAAATATGTCTACTTGGTAGACCTCATTTTTACCCAACAAAATCTCTAGAATCCAGGAGCTTCCGGGGGCTTCACCCCCTGGGCCCCCACCAGGGCTTTGCCCTGGACCCACTGGATCCGCGCCTGCATTGAAATTGAAAATAAAAAGACTTTGTGTTACATATGTACTGCAATGGTTAAAATAGGAAAATCCGAACATCTTAAACTACTCCAACTTATTTCTATACAAATAGGTCTTATATAGGTCCAACTATGATGTTGCTGGTTTCCACTGAAGCATTAAAATCCTCTCACACATATATTCATTTATAAAGACTTTTATATTTTAACTATCCAAACATGCACTCCAGAGACAATATAATGCACGGGATATTGAAATAATAGTCCATAGCTTTGTCATCACATCCATTCATTACATATAGTGAAACTTTTAGCTACTAGTATACACTATAGTGTTAAAATAATTTAATGAGAATTGTTGCTGAACATAAAATGAGGATTATCGTATAGGCAACACAACCAATCAGGGATGGTATGTCTAATATACAGAAACATTTAGGAACAGGTTCAACTTAGATAAACCGTATTAAATTTTCTACATATAATGCTAAATTTCTGGGGGGTCGGGGGGGGGGGGGGTCGGCCTTCAATGAACATTTTAAATAGTAAAAAGTTATATGTTTGAAAAAAAGGGGGAGCCCCCCCCCCCCATTACAATTTAAAATGTTCATTGAAGGCCGACCCCCCCCCCCCCCCCCCGAAATGCTACGTGGCTACGTGCCTGTGGTGAAGTTTATCTTGGATTCGTGTACATTTTTAGCTCGCCTGTGCTTTTTTAATTAGAGATGTTCCTGAAGTGCATGTGTGGCAATGAAATATTAATTCGTTTTATTTTCAGGGTGGTCGTCGGGATTATTGGCCACAACCACGTCTATAGGTCAAGGTACTCTTTTAAAGAAGGGGGGCATACATGTATACGAAATCATTTAAAAAAACGAAACTGAACAAACCAGGAAAAAAACTTACTTAAATACATTTTTTGACAACAGATGTAAAATTATTTTCACTCTGTTACTCCCACACAAGGAATACACCTTTGAAATATGAAAACCATAGCGCCCTACCCACTCAAAATGTATTGCCTAAGTTAAAAGTTTTTGCGGGTAGACAGTTAGACGGGCAGACAGGGCAAAAACTATACACCCGAATCTTTGATTTTTTTATTGTATTAATGAATCTGATATTGAAGAGTACGGGATGTTCTGGCACAAAATTCATATTCAAAGACAAACTGTACATGTACTGATGTGTACTAAAGTTTGTGTTATATACCGGTATATGTATACTTGTATGTCAACACAAACAAGCAAATTCAAGGCATTGTGGTCCCCCGCTTTTGGTGTCTTTGTGGGTGAGTTGTCATTTTTATGACATATTGTGTGTAATATGAACACCCTATCATGTCATTTATTTAGAAATCATCACTGAGTTTCAAGGTCAAGGTCAAAGGGGTAAAGTTCTCGGTATGCAATGAAACGTCTTCTTACAAGGATTACATATGTGAAGTATGAAAACCCTAGCCCTTACAATTCAACAGTTATGGTCAAGATTAAAGTTTTTTCATAAGTACAAAAAAATCTCCAAGGTCATGGTCAAAAGGTCAAGGTTGTTGATATCAAATGAAAGGTGTTGTCACAAAGAATACATATGTGAAATATGAAAGTCCTAGTGTCTATTGCTAAAAAATTGTGACGGTAAAAGTTTTGGAAAAGTAGGTCAAATTCCAAGGTCAATGGGACAAAGTTCTTGGTATCCAATGAAAGGTCTTCTCACAAGAATTACATATATAAAGTATGAAAGCCCTAGCCCTTACCGTTCAAAAGTTATGATCAAAGTTAAAGTTTTTTGAAAATTTTTTTTCATTAGTACGGAGATCTCCAAGGTCAAGGTCAAAAGGTCAAAGTTGTTGGCATCTAATAAAAGGTCTTGTCACAAAGAATATATATGTGAAATAAGAAAGTCCTATTATCTACAATTTAGAAGTTATGGCCAAAGTAAAAGTTTGGAATTTTTGTGTAAAAGTGGGTCAAACAGTCAAATTCAGCCCTTACCGTTCAAAAGTTATGATCAAGGTTAAAGTTTTTTCATAAGTACGGAGATCTCCAAGGTTAAGGTCAAAAGGTAAAAGTTGTTGGTATCCAATAAAAGGTCTTGTCACAAAGAATATATATATGTGAAATATGAAAGTCCTATTTTCTACCATTCAGAAGTTAAGGCCAAAGTAAAAGTTTGGAATTTTTGTGTAAAAGTGAGTCAAACTCCAAGGTCAAGGTCAAACAGTCAAATTCGGTGATACCCAAAGAAAGGTCTTATCACAAGGAATACACAAGTGAAATATAAAAGACATAGCTCCACTAAAACAAAAGTTATGGGCAAGGTTAAAGTTTTTGTGACGGACTGACAGACGGACAGCTAGACAGACTGACGGACAGACGAATGAGATTTAATATCCCCTCGCTTTCGCGAAAGCGGGGGACAATCTCTTTATTATTATATTGATTACATTTATCTTGCATCATCATGTCAAGCTAGGTATGTTTTATAATGACCTACTAGTATTTTCTTTTGTTGTATGCTCACATTATTTTCTTGTATTTTCTATAGAAAAATAACTTACAAAGAGGGGACAGAGAAATGTCTAAATATGTTCCTCCTCATTTCGTTCGTCCGAATATAAATTTATTATTATACTCTTTATTTTGTACTTATAAATAAGTTTGAAAGAATAACAAACTCATAATTTATATATGTACGAGTATGTGCATGCACGTAGCAACAGGGCAACTTTTTTTTCAATTATAACTATTACTAGTGAAATATTCATTGAAAGAGTAGTTGCCCCCCCCCTCTCTTTGGCTTAAGTAAAGTGATATAAGGGTAATGTAGTAATTGTATGAAGAAAATTTCGATACTGAAAAAAGTTTGTGGTGAAAGTTTCCAGTCCTAATCCAACGTTCTGTGTGGGCGGTAGAGTGACTGTTTATAAGCACCTGCTACAGATCTAACACTCTGTCCATACATAAAGTACCCTTAAGGACAATAATAATAACCATAGACGTTTCTTAAACTCCTACACGTGCTTAAATAAAAAAAGCTAACAAATTAGTATACTCATTAACGAAGTTACCCCCCCCCCCCCCCGGCCGGCTATCTCTTACACTTCTATGATTTGCTTGCAAGTGGTTTTCAAATGACTCGTGAAATCGGTTTGGGGAGAAATTCAATATAGGCCTACTTATAAAATATTTGCATGCTTCGTCCCTATTCTTTTACTTTTTTTTATTTTTGAAGTTAATTGACATTGATATAACGAATTTATCCTCACTACTACCATTGCCCAAAAATTAAAATGCTTTGCCTGTTTTACGAACTTAGAATGAATAGTTTGTAAGTTTTATGAACTTAGAATGAATAGTTTTTAATTTTAAGATTCTATGATCCAGCTTTACTTAATGTACAAATGATATTGAAATGCTTATACGTATATTGTACAAACTGATTTATGCATATACGTTACCTATATGAACAGTATGGTTCTTGGTAATAAACAACACAATACTCTTTCCTTTATTTTCATTCATGTTCATTTGAATTCTTTGTTCCTGTCCCTTTTTTCTTTCCGTTCGAAGTTTACAGGGATGCTGAGTTCATGATATCTTTTAAAAGTAAAAGTGTTAGGTTTAAATCTTTTAATTAGTTGAGTTTAGTTTAATTCTGAGCTCCATGGATAAAGGCGTGTCTCTAAAAATGTTGTCTCCATATTCAGCCACGTAGCATCGTTTGTGAAATGGGGGGGGGGGCAGCCATGCAGAGAATATTTTTTGACTTACTTAAAAAAAAGTTGACAGGCAAAAAAAAAAAAAAAAAAAAAGAAGGAAATACCCCAAACTCGAAAATCCTATTCGGGAGGAGGGGGGGGGGGGGGTTGAGGCCAACTTTTTTTCAATGTTGACTTCTTTTTTTTTTGCATTCAATATTATATTTCCCTGATATCAATTTCCTGTAATATACAGTGGGGGGCACCAACCTTTCAATTAACATTTCCTATAGCAAAAGTAAGGTTGAGAGAAAAAAAGTGGGAAGGGGTCAGCCTCCCCCACCCACCCGTTGCTACGTGCCGGATATTTCAAACAATTTAAAATTTGCTCTTTTTAAAGTTTGTAATATATAATACAGTAATTATTACAAACAATTCACTTTCCCCCCTCTCTCTCTTCACAGTTTTCATGCTCTGTCGATCAGAATGATCACGTGAGCTGACCATTGACGAGAATTCACCAGACTGATATTTGAGCTTGACTTGAATAGCAGTTATTTCGCATTGCTCTTGCAAAGCCTTCCAAACGATATCTCAAAG
Organism: Saccostrea cuccullata; assembly: GCF_032062105.1. Taxonomy (NCBI): domain Eukaryota; kingdom Metazoa; phylum Mollusca; class Bivalvia; order Ostreida; family Ostreidae; genus Saccostrea; species Saccostrea cuccullata. The sequence continues at coordinate 416,183 of NW_026930614.1, forward strand.
CGTTCTTTCATCACCAAAGATACAGAAGAAGACTACTTCAGACTGAGGTAAGCTCATTTTTGTTGTTGTTGTTTTTTTACTTTACAAGTTTTTGTTGAAAACGTGAACATCGGTGAGTACTCGTTCTTGCCGCCATATCAGGTCACTAGATTGGTATATATGAAATATCTGTTTAAGTGTTTACATTATTTCCATACATTGTAAGTAAAATATTCTTAAGTTTGTTATATATACAGTTTATATAAAGGTGCAATTATAGCGGGAAATGTCTTCATGCATAATTATGACTGCATGCGCATGCCCATGGCGCCTGGGGGATATGAACTTTAGATTATCGTGGAAAACGATGGGTGCAAGAAAAGGAGACTCTCTTGATAAAAATTGAAAAAACCACAATAATTGTACAGAAAAATGAAAATATGAATAAATAAAAGAGGCCTATGTACCACGGCGCTTATCTGTGTACTTCAGTCCTGCTGTTCTTCAACAGACCCCCCCCCCCTTTGGCCCTATCTTACATGTAGCCCTTGGAGCCAGTATTTCAACAAGTTAGAATCTAAACTACACCAGAATGCTTCCCCATAATTTACATCTTTTCTGTCCCAGTGGTTCTAGAGAAGAAGCCATGCAGCCATGAAATGACCAGGACATGTCCATCTTCTGTCCCTCTGTCTGTCCTTCCCTTGTGCTTTAATTGTGTTAAGCTAATTTAAAAGCTCAGTTTCAAAGAAACTATTCAAGGTATTTTTATCACATTTCCTTTGCTGATAGATACTTATGAGATCCACTTAAGTACCAGTCCATATAAAAATCATGCAAAAGGTGATTCAGTCAAGTTCTCAGAATTCAATGATTTTCCACACATAGATTTCTCTTGACCTATGATCCATGTATGTAAAATAAAAAATGTTTTGGATCATGGTTACTATGGAAACCTGATCAAAGTAATTTCCTTAGCAACCAGCCAATTTTTCTATTTGAAGGCACTGAAAATCACTGATCTTTAAAGCCTGAAATTATATATAAAATCTTAAACAATAATTCTCATTTACTGGTATGATAAAGACACACACTTTATTTGTTTAAAACACACAAGACATTGATATTTTATCTGAAGCTAGTACTATGGTAGACATTAGAATATATGTATGTTTTTGCATTTTTGCTGATTCAGCATTTTCCTTGATTTTGACAATATTCAAGGTCAATTTAAAAAAAATACCAAGCTAATACAGATTTTGCATGACTTTCACATAAAAGTAGAGAACTTTCTCTTTTACAGATTGACTTTGAAAGCGTGGGTTTTTTTGAAAAATCCTATTCGTTGCCTAGCAACAAAATTGGATGTTTTGATAACTAAAAAGTGAAAAATGGTAAAGGGTTAAATCAAAAAACTTATAAATTTTTATCTTTTTGTGGCAGATACAATTTTTCAAGTAATAGAAAATAACCCTCATAAAATTTTAAAACGAAAGAATAATTTATGATTATTAATCTCCATGGCAACAGGAATTTTTCCCTAGCAACAGTCATTTTTTCGCCCTTTTAAAATATTTTTGGGAAATAAATCGACAATTATTATTAAAATTGTAATTGGGCAAATTGTCAATATGGGTTTGAAATAAGTAAATTTTACTTTATTAACCCATGGCAACAATTCTGAATACCTAGCAACCCATTTTGTAACCACTTTACCTTTTTACATACAGTCGTTTATTTTGGAAGTTATTAGATTTTCAAAAAAAGGCCTTTTGAATGAAAAATAGAAACAAATAGATACAAGTAGTATATATATCAAAATAGCTCTGTTGATGAAAAGATTCCATAGAGTAACTAATTCTTGGGTTGCCATGGTAATGAGTTGCACACTGGCCATTAAAAACTTTTTGTTTGCAAAGTACACTAAAGCTGTATTTGGCCCCCAGTTTTTGCTTAATGGGCTAAACTAACTGTTTATTCAAGTACCTTTAGCATTCGTTTTTCTACATAAAGTATATTTTTTATGATTACCATGGATATAATAATGTGATATTGAATTAATGTGACTTAGGTACTATTCTATTAGCTGCAGAACTGTAGCTCTCTGCTTGAGAAAATTCGGACACATAAAGCAGAGAGCTACAGATCCAAGCGTTGTAAAAACCTTCGATTTACGCCGACGATTTTTTGTCGCTCACGTCGGGTATTTTTTTCTTCTATTTTATACTTCCCTCAGCTTTAAAAAGGTATTTTATAATTATAATCATACATTTAACATAAATTCTTGATAATTTACTTACCATTCAACGGTAACAAATGGCTGATTTTGGTTACGGACGTCAAAACGGAACTCTTTTAAAACGACAAACTATGATATATACTTTGATATATATACTACAAAACTGTATACAGGACTGTTTCGGACCCTTAAAAGGTAGATAAACTTTAATAAATTAGTAAAAAATAAGAGTTACATATATAATTATTTATAGGATACAATTCTAAAAGCCAGAGAAAGTTTAAAGTACACGAAATAAATTTCCCAAAGTAGCGACCAAAAAATCATCGGCGTAAATCGAAGGTTTTTACAACGCTAGGATCTCTAGCTCTCTGCTTTATCTGTCCGAATTTTCTCAAGCAGAGAGCTACAGTTCTGTAGCTACTATTCTATGTGAAAGATAAAGGCTCTCATAAAGCTTTGTTAAATTTTACAGGCAAGGACCTCTACGAATTTTTGTGAAAGTTTAACCTCGTTAAGATTTCTCTAAAGGTTGAAACTTATTTATGACATTTTTTGTGAAAAGGTCTATTGGTTTTGAAAGTATCTGGAAATCAATCGCTGTACTTTGAAATGGAAGATTGATTGATTGATTGATTGATTGATTGTATGTTGTTTAATGTCCCTCTCGAGAATTGTTCATTTTTATGGAGACGCCCCCACTTGCCGGAGGAGAACTGCAAATTGTATCCTATACTCGGCACTTACGGCCCTTTCAAGAGCAATGATGGATCTTTTTCGTGCCGGCACCTATTGTGACATGTGACCTCGGTTTATGCGGTCTCATCCGAAGGACCAGTCACCACGTCCCACAGTGGTATTCGAACCCGCGACGTAAGGATCAGCTCCTTACTTTTCCTTACGGGCGACTGAAATGGAAAAAGACATTACCATATATCACTTTTTTCTAGTACTTACAAACAATTCTTTTAAAAAGAGAGGTGAGTTAGCGCTGTAGCCATCATAAAACACAGACGTAGATATCAGAACCACTGGAACTATAATTTGCTGAATTGATAAATTATTAATAAGAAGGTATTGTAGGGGGGTGGTGGTGGTCACAATTCAGAATAATGAATTCTAGAGTGGACTTGACAATGACACAGCTCAATAACTCTACCATATAAGCATTCTGTGTTTTACTGTTATTTCAATCTGGGGTGAAAAATAAGAGACCAATAGAACAAATGGGCACCTAGTTTAAAATATTCCAGTGCGCTGCCATTTTGTCCTTGCATCTACTCGGGTCTTTCCAGCAAGCTAAAAAAATAGTCTAGGATATACTAGTGATTCTGAACTTGCCAGAATGATCAAATGAGGTAGTAAAAGCTAGGTACTGTATTTATTATAATTTTAGAAATGACTGATCTCTTCAGTCTTGGCATTATAATAACTAAGAATTGAATGCAAAGACTGAAGATAATTAATATAGAAGAATATCTAATGATATCTGCGTAAGTGTTACTTTATATACATTTTATGCCCCCCCCCCCCCCCCCCCCCGTAATGAATAAACGAAGTTTTGGGGGGTATATAGTTTCTTTCGTGCCCGTCCGTCTGTCTGTCTGTTTGTCCGCAAAAATTTTAAATTTGCCCATAACGTTTGATTTAGTGGAACTATGACTTTCATATTTCATTGTGTATTCCTTGTGATAAGACCTTTCTTTGGGTACCCCCAAATTTGACCTTGGAGTTTGACCCGCTTTTACACAAAAATTCCGAACTTTTACTTTGGCCATATCTTTTAAACAATAGAAACCAGGACTTTTATACTTTACATATGTATTTTTTGTGGAACAACTTTGACCTTTTGACCTTGGAGATTTCCGTACTTATGAAAAAACTTTAACCTAGGCCATAACGTTTGGACAGTAAGGGCTTTCATACTTCACAAAAATGTATGTTATCCTTGTGATATGGCGCTTCATTGGATATCAAGAACTTTTACCCTTTGACCTTGACATTAGAGTTTGACCTACTTTTCAAATACAACTTTGAACATAATTTTCGAAAGGTTAGAACAAAGGCTTTCATATTTCCAGTATTCAATTCTTGTGACAAGACCTATCATTTGATATCAAGATCCTTGACCTTGGAGTTTGACACTATTTTACACAAAAAATCCAAACTTTTACTTGGCCCTAATTTTTAAACGATAGATACACGTACTAAGAATTTCATATTTCAAATATCAATTCTTTGTGGCAACACCTTTCATTTTAAACCAACAAATTTGACCTTTTGACTTTGACCTTGGACATTTCCATACTTACGAAAAAATTTGGACATAACTTTTTAACAGTAAGTGCTATTTCTTTCATAATTTACATAGGTAATCCTTGTGACAAGACCTAATTTCATTGGATATCAACAACTTTGACCCTTTGACCTTAGCCTTGGATTTTTACCTACTTTTTACAAACTTTAACCTTGGCCATAACATTTGAATGGTAAGGGCCAGCACTTTCATACTTCCCTTATATGTAATCTTTGGAACAAGACCTTTCTTTAAAAACCAACAACCTTGACCCTTTGACCTTGACCCTGGAGTTTCTCCTACCTTTAAAAATGTTAACCTTGATCATAACCTTTGAACAGGTGGTGCTAGGGTTTTACATTTACAATTGTATTTTTATGCCCCCGTAAACAAAGTTTTGGGGTATATAGTTTTTGTCATGTCTGTCTGTCTGTCTCTCTGTTTGTCTGTTTTTCCTCAAAAACTTTAACCTTGCCCATAACTTTTGATTAAGGACAGACGAGACGTTCCTTAAAAATAGATAAATTTTCCTAAGAGTTTGTCATTGAAGTTTTGCTACTTAAACATGTTTACTCACAAATAAGTGAGGTACCTTACCAGGCATTTCTGCAAGATACCAGGGGTAGTTTTTCTTATATAATCCTTTGGGGAAGAAAAATAATTTTCCAATTTCAAATGTTTAAGTGTTTGGATTTTTTTAAAAACGTCTAGAAACTGGTTTAGAAATCAGAATGTTATGAAAATTTTGAATATTTTTCATACATTACGAAGATATACAAAACAGATTTTGAGGAACGTCTCGTCTGACCTTAAGTGGAGCTATGACTTTCATATTTCACAGATGTATTCCTTGTGATAAGACCTTTCTTTGGGTACCACCAAATTTGACTTTTTGACCTTGACCTTGGAGTTTGACCCATTTTTACATGAAAATTTAAAACTTTTACTTTGGCCATATCTTTTGAACAGTAGATACCAGGACATTTGTACTTCACAGATGTAATCTTTGTTGAAAGACATTTCATTGGATACCAACAACCTTGACCCTTTGACCTGGACATTGTAGATTTCTGTACTTGAGAAAAAACTTTAACCTTGGCCAAAACTATTGAACGGTAAGGGATAGGGCTTTCATACTTCATATATGTAATTCTTGTGAGAAGACCTTTCATTGGATACCAAGAACTTTGACCCTTTGACCTTGACCTTTGAGATTGACCTACTTTAAAAAAGCAAACCATAACTTTTTTAAGGGTTAAGGCTAGTGCTTTCATACTTTATATATTTAATCCCTGTGACAAGACCTTTCATTTGGTGACAAGAACTTTGACCCTTTGAACTTGACCTTGGAGTTAGACCTACTGTTAAAAAATTTAATCTTGGCTATAACTTCTGAACGGTTAGGGCTAGGGCTTTCATACTCTATATAAGTATTCTTTGTGGCAAGACCTTTCATTTGAAACCAATTACATTGACCTTTTTACCTTGACCTTAGAGATTTTTCTACGTATTGAAAAAACTTTAACATTGGCTTACTTTCGAATTTCAAAATTGTTTTCCAGTGAGAATACCTTACTTTTGGTACCAATTAATTAAATTTGCCTTTTAGAAAAGTTTAATCTTTGCTATGTTGCCATACGGGGGCATCAGTGTTTCACGAACAGATCTTGTTTTTTTCTATATTTTACCCCCAGAGAACTACATTAGTTCAATATGCACTACATTACTCTCTGTGTCTTCGTAAAAGAAACAGAAATATATGTTTGATTATTTCTTAATTTTATAATTATATAAAATTAATTCGTCTAATCATTTGAGTGATTACTATTAAAAGTGATACTCAAGATATCTATTCATAAACTGTCAATTTTCAATATGCAATTAAATTTCATATTACATGTAATTGCTTCATTTTTAGGAGAGAAAAGTGCATTATTTTGTAGAAAAAAGAAGCCTATAGGCCCACATTACTCACTTAAGCACATTTGCCTTGAAAGAACAGAAATCAGATCAGTTCGAAATGTTTATGAGAGACAAACTTGAATTTACACTACCTGAAGATGCTTCCATTTCAATGTTACTAATCACATTTTTGTTTTCTTGAGGGGAAGAATTTTCAAAATACTTTTTCCCATATACATGTACTTTTTTGTAAACTTTCACCCCTTGTTGTGGTTCTGAACTACCTTCGGTAGTCATTAAATCTACACTACGTAAGGATACTTCTGTATTAATATGACTAATAATGGTTTTGCTGTTCTAAAGAAGAAATAAGATATTTGGGCCCCTGTTGTGTCTGTGCCCAACCCCAGGGGTCATGTTTTGAAGAAACTTGATTTTACACTACCTGATGATGTCTAATGTCTGATTATGTCTTATAAGCGCTTCTTGAGAAGATTTTTTAAGATATATGTATATCTATATATTCCAATTGTATACTTCAACCACCTGCTGTGGCTCTGCCCTACCCACAGGGGTCATGATTTGAATAACATTGTTTCTCCATAACCCGAGGATACTTCTATACCTAATCATGGTTTTGCTGTTCTCGAGAAGAAGACTTAAAAAGACATGCATTTACTATACATTCATACGTTAAACTTTGAACTCCTCTTGTGGAAAGTTATAGTGAAATGGTTCTTAAGAAGTTACAAATGTGAAAATCTACAGACAGACAGGCAGATACCAAACAAAATGTTAACAGAAAAGCATTTATACACAAATGAAGTGTTTCTAGAATGTAAAGCTGTAGAATTTTTTTAATAAGAATTTTAAATGATGAATAAATCTCAATGATAATAATTTTTTTTTAACCCATTTAGTAAATTTCAAAGGTTGTTTATATTACGCAGTTGCTAAGCAACACTAGCTTCAAAGCGTACTCATGGTAACCATAAAAATATACAGTTTCTTAAATTATGAATTTTAAAGCTTTCTGTGTGTTTGCTTATTGCAATGCTCGCAAAAGTATTATTAGCAATTATTAATGGAAGCTAAAATTTCAAATATTTTGGTCACAGATAGTTTGCTTTCTGGACAATGTGCATTAAGTTGCCATGGCAACTCAAGTATAATTTAATTATGGAATCTTGTCATCCATACAAATGTTTTGTTACATAATAATATGGTATCTGAAGCTATGTATTTTTCATTTATAACGTCTTTTGTGGAAGACCTCATTTCAGCCCTAAAAATTTAGCGAAAAAATGCCTGAATGTAATAGTAAATTGTAGATACAAAAGTGGTTGTTACGTGTTCAGAATTGTACCTATGGGTTAATAAAGTACCAAAATAACTTTATTAGACCAATATTAAATTGACATTTATGCCCAATCACATTTTTAAGAAAAAATATCTATTCGTATCTATCAAAATCTGTACCAAAAAGGCCAAAGAATAACTGTTTTTGCATTGTTGCTAGGGAAAATTTTCTGTTGCCATGGAGATTAATGATTATAAATCATTATTTCATTTTAAAATTATATGAGAGTTATTTTCTATTACTTGAAAAATTGTATCTGCCACAAAAAGATAAAAATTTATAAGATTTTTGACCCAGCCCTATACCACTTTCACTTTTTAGTTATCAAAACATCCAATTTTGTTGCTAGGCAACGAATAGGATTTTTTAAAAAACCCACGCTTTCAAAATCAATCTGTAAAAGAGAAAGTTCTCTACTTTTATGTGAAAGTCATGCAAAATCTGTATTAGCTTGGTATTTTTTTTAAATTGACCTTGAATATTGTCAAAATCAAGGAAAATGCTGAATCAGCAAAAATGCAAAAACATACATATATTCTAATGTCTACCATAGTACTAGCTTCAGATAAAATATCAATGTCTTGTGTGTTTTAAACAAATAAAGTGTGTGTCTTTATCATACCAGTAAATGAGAATTATTGTTTAAGATTTTATATATAATTTCAGGCTTTAAAGATCAGTGATTTTCGGTGCCTTCAAATAGAAAAATTGGCTGGTTGCTAAGGAAATTACTATAATCAGGTTTCCATAGTAACCATGATCCAAAACATTTTTTATTTTACATACATGGATCATAGGTCAAGAGAAATCTATGTGTGGAAAATCATTGAATTCTGAGAACCTGAGTGAATCACTCAAATATCACTTTTGCATGATTTTTACACGGACTAGTACTTAACTGAATCAATATTTTGACCTTGACCTTTTCTTTGACCTTGACCTCACTTTTCTTAAATTAGTGTTTAGTTCAGTTTTTAAAGAAACAATTCAAGGTAGTGTAATCCAACTTTAAATCCTGATACATACTGATGTAAATTTGCAACTGTATCAACATTTTTTTTACCTTTACCTTTCCTTGACCTTTACCTCACTATTCTAAAATTAGTGTTTAGTTCAGTTTTAAAGAAGCTTTCAAGTAATTGCTTTTCCTTTGACTCTACTTTTCTTGAATTTGTTTAAATCTCAGTTAAAAAAAAACAGTCCTGAAAATTGAATCTTTTTTTCCACAAAAAAAGGCATCATTAATATGGCATTAATATTTTTTGACCTTGCACTTTCCTGTGACCTTGACCTCACCTCTCTTTAATGTTCATTTTGCATTAATTTTAAAGAAACCTAAGGTGTATTTATATAAACTTATGCACCTAGGCATTTTAAAGAAAATACACAAATGCATTCAAGATATACCCATCAAATTTCATAATCTATTTCCATGTTGCATCTCTAACATGCACTTGTTGGGGCATTCATGTCCTATTTATCTTAAGTACCAAAATATTTCATTGTAAATCTTTGACTCCATCTCTATTGTGGCCCATCTTGCCCCCTTGCAGTCTTAGTGGTCATACATGTAATCTGTACCCAGTATTGTAAAAGCAGAAATATGGGGAAATAAATTTCGATTATTTCGTTGTTAACAATTATCAATGAAATTAAATCCCATACAAATTAAATTTTATATATACTCAACAAAAAAAGAAATGCATATTCAGATTAAATATGAAAATCTGAGTTTTCAGTTAACCTTATTTTATTAAAAGTGATTTTAGAGTGTGTTCTGATAAAAATCAAACATGTCCTATGTTGCAATTGAAAAGACAAGTTGATGTCATTTTCATCGCCCCCAAATTTAAGGGGCATAATAATATGTACTGTGTGATGTCTCAGTCCTAGTGGGTTTCCAATGTACGGTTGTCGCGGACAAATACCAGCTCCTCCCAGTCTCTTGCGAACAATTTGTGAACTTTTATGCTGATCGATTTCTTCAACCAGCAATTGTAGCAACAGTTTGTACAGCAGTTCTGAATCGATTGTTAAAGGGGGGTCTGACGGACATTTCTGGGTGTGGTATCCGTTGACAGCCAGTTTTTGGTCTGTATTCCGTGTTCTTAGCTGGTGGAGACATATGTTAAACCGCTGCAAAGCCAATTGATGTACTCTAAATGCAATTGCAACTTCCTGTTGCGTAGCACCGGTTATCATCGTAGTTAGCCCGTGTTGCGCTCATCTTTGTTAAGGCGTGACATTGCAGCATCAACATTTTTAGCTCACCTCAACAAAGTTGGGGGAGCTTATGTAATACATTGTACCCTCGGTGTCGGCGTCCCAGGTTAAGGTTAAGTTTTTTGGAGCAGTTTTCTTTTTAAGTACTTCTATGTCCTATATTGATTATACATGCATGGAAGATGCTTCTAGAGTGTTTCATTGTACCAGTCAAAGTTTCAGATGCTGCAATTTCAGCAAAGGAATGACCAGCTTAATGTTTTTGGAGCAGGTTAACATTTTTGGTGCAGTTTTTGGTGTAGATCTCATTTCCAAGGAACTATAAGCCCTATGTTGACCAAACTTGCACAGATGATACATCTAAGGATGCACATTACCAGGCTTGCTTCGGATGCTGAATCTGACCTACATTTTCCGGTTGAGTGAACATGTTAATGTTTTTGGTGCAGGTCTCATTTCCAAGTAACTGTAAGCTCTATGTTGACCAAACTTGCATGGATGATACATCTAAGGATGCACATTAGCAGACTAGCATTGGATGCTGAATCTGACCTACATTTTCTGGATGAGTGAACAGGTTAATGTTTTTGGTGCAGTTCTCATTTTCAAGTAATTATAAGCCCTATCTTGACCAAACTTGCATGGATGATACTTCTTAGGGTGTACACTACCAGACTTGCTTCAGATGCTAAATCTGACCTACATTTTTAGGTCACCTGAGTAAACTCAGGTGACCTATTGCTATCTGTTTTCGTCCGTCGTCGTGCGTCGTCCGTCGTCCATCGTGTGTTAACATTTGAACATTTTCAGCTTCTTCTCTGCAACCACTGAACCAATTTCAACCAAATTTGGCACAAAGCATCTATGGGTGAAGGGGAACAAAAATTGTGAATTTCATGATCCCTGCCCCCCTGGGGCCTGAGGGGTGGGGCCAAAACCACTAAAATTAATGCAATCTTTAAAAATCTTCTTCTTTACTCCTGGACATCAAGCAGTCAAACTGTTTGCATGATTGTAATCAGCAATGAGTCTTCTACCAAAATTGTGAAATTCATGACCCTGGGGTCAGGGGTTCTAGTGCTAGGGCGGGGCTAAATAAGTAGGTAGTGAAAATGCATTATTTCTTTGAAAATCTTCTTCTCTGCTCCTGGGTATTAAATAAACCAACTAAGTACATAGTTATGATGAGCAAGAGTGCCTCTACCAAAATTGTGAATTTTATGGCCCCAGGGTCAGGGGTTCTTGTTTTAGGGTGGGGCTCTAATTATTATATAGTGAAATGCATGAATTCTTTGAACATCTTATCCTTTGCTATATGCTAATGATCTAATTACATGTACATATTTAAGGCCAGGATTTATTTTATTTTCAGTTTTACAAACCCTCCGCTCAAGGTTTTGAATTTACAGAAAAAAATTAAACAATTTTTTTCCTTTCCGATGTCAAATTTGAGTCGGGATCGAGATTTCAAATTTACGAACTCGCACTTCCGGTTGTAAGATGAAACGGCGGGTAAATAAAGCTAAGAAGATAGCTTGGTTTAGTGTAAAATTCATCGGTACGAGTGCCATTTAAAACGTTTCACCCGTTCAAAGGACAAATAAAATGCTGACGAGTTTGTTGCACAATGACATGCTAGTGAGATAATTATGTATTCATTTCAAAAGTATCTGTCTGTAAATTATTCTCCTCCCCCAGGTTTTAAACTGCCGGTGGTAGCTATTGCATATTGCCAGCGACATTGTTTAGGTCTCTGTTATAGCTTACAGTCTAAGCATCATTCTTCAGAAAAGGGTTGCTTATGCATCAGATGTAATGAATAAAACTATGGGAGAAGTTAAGTCCATTTGAGGAAGAAATAAACAATAACCTGAAGAAATAAAAAAAAATTCAACTATTAAAAGGCAAGAATATACAAATATATACAGGCATGTAGTATCATTTGTATCAGCCAGAAAAATTATTTTACACTTAATTGAAAAAATGATCACCCTACTCCCCAATACTCCCTGTCTGTTTTATGATAGGAATTATAATTTTAGGCATCAAGTAAATTTTAGAACAATGTCTACACATTCACCTAACACATATTAAAAAAATGAAGATATATTGAAAGACTTTTAAAGAATTGATTTTTTAAAATATATTTTGACCAACATCACAAAATTTATATAACTCGCCTAAACTGGCAAATGATGAAATAAGCAATTAAATGTTCTATTTTCCTATTTGTAAGCATTATGTGTCCAGTGGTAAGGAACCTATTAGAATAGCATAAAAAAAAGAATGAACAAATGTTGATAATTGATTTATCAATTTTTTTTTTAGTTCCTTCTCCTTTGGGACTTTTTTATTCTCATGTTGATAACTAAACCTAAACATAAAAAAAAAAATGCTGGCCTTAAAATGAAGAAAGGGGCCTCTTTCAAAATAGATAATTTCAGGGCCGCTGGGTCAGTGGTACCAGGGGGGTACTTTGACTAAAAATAAATTAATGCTTTGAAATCTGCCCTTTGATAAGCAATGGTGCCTCTTTCAAAATTTGTGAATTTCATGGCTTTTGGATTAAAACATGAACCAAATACAATCGCTGGAAAGTTGTTACATGATACTCAGGTGACCTATAAGGCCCGTGGGCCTCTTGTCTGGATGAGTGAACAGGCTAAAGTTTTTGATGCAAGATTCATTTCCAAGTACCTATGAGCTCTTTAATGACCAAATTTGCATGGATGATACATCTAAGGTTGCATTCTACCAGCTAGGCTGGCTTTGGATACTGAATCTGACCTACATTTTTGAGGAATGAGTGAAGAGGTTAAATTTTTATGCATGTTTCATTTCTAAGTAACTATTAGCCCTATCTTGTGCAAACTTGCATGGATGATACATCTTAGGATGCACACTAATGAATTTGCTCTGGATGCTGAATTCAACATACATTTTCCAGATAATGGGCCAGGTAAAAGTTATGAGTGCAGTTCTATTACCAAGAAACTATAAGACTTATATAAACCAAACTTGCCCAAATGATGCATCAAGGGATGAAAACTCTCAAACTTGCTTCAGATGCTGGATTTTGATCACATTTTTGTGATGAAGAACTAGTTTGAAGTTTTTATATAGGGCTATTCCAACCCGTACGAAATATTCCAGGCGGAGAAAAGGTGGATTTCAGGCGGACAACTAAGGCGTATTCCGCCTGAAGTCTGCAATACTCATAAAGAGTAAACTTAGGCGAAATACAAGCGGACTTTAGATGGAGTTCAGCCGGAATTCAAGCGGAAACTTAGGCGAAATATGCAAATTAGTCCGTCTAAAGATTCCGCTTAAAGATTCCGCCTAAAAATCCTGCTAAATTTTAGACAGAAAACAGCATACTGCTTAGGCGTACATTAAGCGGAATGCTTAGGCGTACATTAAGCGGATTATGCAAATTAATTCTGTCTTTCAATTTTGATGGACATTTTCCCAAAATAAAGACATGGACAAACTCATTGTAGCAATTAAACTATTACATTTTATTAAAAATATTAAATTTTTAAAAATTAAATCAGTAATAAATGAATACAAGTAAAATTTACAAGTTCTGTAATTACTATATTGTACATTAGTCTTGGTTTTCATCAAACCCTAGCAAAAAATTTTGTGCATATCCAACAATCAAATATTATCAATTCATGATCATCATATTTACAAAGTTATTATATTAAGCATAAATTCTCTTTCACTCAGCTGTTGACTTGTCCGATGTTACTGGCTTTTTGTTTCCTTTCCTTTTCTTCCTGGCATACGAAACCTGCTCAGTCACAGCATCATTAATCTCCTTTTCTCCATATTTCCCACCATTCTTCTCACACCAGACTGCTACATATTCTAAAGTAGAAGGTATATAAATATACATTAATTTGCCAATTAAATGTTTGTGTAACTCAGTCAACTGTTCATATTCATTAGGTGTCAAAATCTTTGATGGAATTGCTGTTACCATAATCCAGTTGCATGAGAATTTATTTAAATAAATACCTTTTAACACAGTCATCTTTGTGGAATCAAGAGTAGGTCTGATGTCTCCTTCTTTTGATTTTAAACCTTGTCCTCTACTGAGGGCCAACTCCTCACAAGAAAAAATTGAAGGAAGGAGTTTTGCTGTCAAGGTGAAGGCCATTTTTGATGGGTGAGCCTTCTTTGCTGCAGTCTTTGCTTTCCTCAGTGCCTCCCTCTTCACTGTCAAAGGATGGTTCGAAAGAAGCCTTGTCATCTAAAATTAAAACAAAATTTTATATACAAACTTCTTCAAAGTGAAACAATAAATATCTATAAAATGACAAATGAATGATTTTCTTCTGAGAATGCAAATTTTATCAAAATGTTTCTTACATACAATATTACATGTACGCTGAAAACAGCATTAACAATTATAAGACTTATCATTAACTTTCAGACTGTAATTAATTTAAAGTAGAGCTGGGCAATAATATTGCTATAAGTTTTAGTAGTACATGTACCGATATACCATTACATGTAATATGCTTTCTTGGAGTTTCTGTATAGATAAAATATAAATTGTCAGAAGCAATTTGTAATTACGCAAAATAGTAAGGTAAAAACTGTTGTGTTGGTGCATTTAAATGCATAATTGTATTTGTAAATGGTGATAATAAAATTAGAAAATACCACTTATGACTTTCAATTTTGTTGAAAATACATGAATTGCTCTGCATAATGCAATATTAACTTATTAAATATTGCAGTATATCTCAATATGAAATATATATATATACCTGATACTGGTATTCAATCCTAATATAAAAGCTAACATGTATCTGAAAAAATTGTCTAGTATTGTAAATCACCACTTACAAGTCCATCAGAATCCTCGGGTGTAGAGGAGAAATGCTTCCTGGGTGACCTCCTTGGTGTCCTCGGTGGGCTTACTCCATGTAAATGTGTTGATGGCATCTTTTGTGGTGTGGTGTGCTGGGAAGGAGTTGCAGGGTTCTGTAGTGGCATTTGTTGGGGCATCATTTGTTGCATTGGAATTTGTTGTAGAGATATTTGAGGTGGCATTGAAAGGTGTGTTGACATTTGTTGAGTTTCAATGTCTTGAGGTTGTGAATTTAGGGAAATTTGTTGTGTTGGCATCTGTTGAGTGTGAATGTTGGAAGTTGGTTGAGTTTGAAGCTGCTGTTCAAATGCTGGCACCGGTAGCTGTTGGGTCCAAGGAGATGGCTGTGTGTAGTTACAGTCTTGTGTCCATGTTGCAGGTGTCATTGGTGTGTATGTTGGTAATGGTAAGCATGAGTAAGTTTCATCAACCTATGGGGAAATAATATAAATTCTAAAACTGCATGAAGATATATTTATAAAAATGAGTTTAATTGTTGATTAAAAAATATAGGACTTTACCTGAGACTCTGTCTCTTGGAACTGGGAGATCATACTTCTCATGTAGCTTTGAACTTGTGGTCTTAACAGCAATTTAAATAACTCAAGGACATCAGCAGGTGGTCGAATGGCTTCAGAAGATGGAACTATTTAAGAAGAAAATAAGGAATAAAAAAAACTTTCTATGTTTAAGTAGTCTGCATTACTCTATACAGGAAAATATTTGCCCCCCATTTTATTTTGGCCACTTTTGCCCTTGTCACAAAAGAGCAAATATTTAAACAGGGCAAATTCTAAGAAAACAGTATTAATTTCTCTAAAACAGAACTGTGTCGGGGCATATTCAACAGGGTGAAATCATTTGCAGGTGTAAAAGGGCGAAAAATAACCCTGTATAAAGTATTGGTGCATATTAAATACCTGTTGTTGACATTGTCACAGATGGCCTTTCCAGCTCAGGATTACAGAGGGCCCAAGTTGACGTCAGAGTTGTGTTGTCAACACACCTATCTTCAGATGCTGTTGGAGACCCAAACTGGTCACTTAAGGATGACAGCATTTCCTTTGCTGTTGCCAGCTGCACACTACTCTCTGCCTTCTTTTCCTGTCTCTCTTTTTCTTTGGGTGTTTCTAATTCTGTTTTCTCTTTGCTCTTTTCTTCTGTCTTTTTCTTTCTCTCTGCTTTGTTTTTCTTTCCGTCATTCTTTTTCTTTCCTTCATCATTGTTCTTTTCGCCATCATCCTTCTTTTCAGTTTTGTCATCTTTCTTTTCATTTGCTGTATTTTTCTTTTTCTTTTTGGGGCTCATTTCATTGTCTTGTTCATGACTTTCTTTAGCTCTTTCTGTCGGAATCCTTTCCCTTTTTCCATCTTTTTTCTGATTTTCATTTTCTGCCTTTTTGAAAAATGTGATTAATTGCTCTACACTTTCTTCTGCACTCAGGTTCTTGCCTCTCAAAACCTTCTTCTCTGCCTTTACAGCTTCTGCTTCAAGAAGATCTTGGTTTCCTATAAAAAGTCATATCAAAAGTCTTACTCAAGTTATTTGAAAACATGAAAGCCCATCTGACAAGTTTCTAAAGACACCATTCACTATTTGATTTGGTTTGTGTGTGGGGGGGGGATGATTTGGGAAATAAATAATTTGTCCTTTAAAAAAAATAGGATATAAATAATTATCATCAGCTAGCAATAAAATAATCTGCCCTTGACAAGTGCCATTACATTATCTTTTCCCATTAACCATTTATTTTTTTTTTATTTTTTATTTTCTTGTCATTTTTTTCAGTTCTAGTGAAGAAGAAGATAATTTGACCTAGATCATTCTATGAATAAATAAATAAACAAATAAATAAATAAATAAATAAATAAATAAACTGTCCTTGTTTAGCATGAAAAAAAAACAACCTGTCTGATTGAAAAAAAAAGTGTACCCCCCCCCCCCCCCTAAAAAAAAATGGTAGTCCCATAAGCATATGATAATAAGTTGTAAAAAGCTTAAATTTTCCCTGTTTAAAATTGAAATAAAAAATGTTAATCATTTGACTTTATTTGTTTGCACACGAAAATCACTGCGGCTTGAAAAGAGTTAATGGCCCTAAAAACCTTATATCAATTATATGTAAATAATATCTCGATGTAAACAAAACAACACTAAACAAGTTTTCCTACGTAAAAGAGTTCCACTGTTGATCGCGATGTTCAACCAGACACTCGGCTGTCTCCGTAACTCCGAGGAGCTCGTCGGAGTTTACGGAGACAGCCGAGGGTCTGGTTGAACTATCGGAAGATTCGAGCGTTTTCACAGCCAGCAACATGAGCAATGGGGGTTCCGAAAAGCAGAATTTGAATTTTTTAGGAGCGGAAACATGGGTTAAATTTCCTGAAGTAAAATCGATGCCACACTGATCCTGAACATACATATACATCATTCTGTAACATTATGATTAAAATAATTAAAGTATTCTCACTTTGATAACCACTATATACAAACTGGTTTATCTGTCTATCCCGAATTTAACCGTCTCACATTTTAAATCAATATTAAGTATTAACCTGTTTACAGTTTAAAACTTACATATAAGTTTAATATATTGAAGAATGGGAAACTTTCTTACCATGCACATAGACAATAACTCCCGAGAAAATGTCTTTTCCCCACTTCATGTTAACTTTTTCTCCCTCTTGAAAAGATCCCAAAAGCTCCAGTCGTTTAGACTTCTCCCCAACAACACTTAAACTCGTATCCTCGTGGAAGAAAACGCATCCGAACATATTTAGAATTCAAGTTTAACACAGACTGAATGTGACAAAGAGTACAGCAAACTTTCGTGTTATCAAAATGTCTGTCGAGGCTTTTCCTGAACAAAGAAACTATAAGCGCGTAAACAGCTGGGGGTCAGCAATGGCCAGCATCACATGGCATCACGATAAGATTTCAGTGGGTCAGACTACATCTGGTCAAGGGCACCCCATGGGTTATATATGCGGTGCAAACAGACTTAAACGTTTTGATTAATGCGTATAACAAGTCATATAACAATTAACAAACACAAGTATTGAATATATACATAACATAATCATTTGTAAAACGTAATACCCACTTTTTTTCGAATGCATATTATTTTTAAAAAATCATCCTTTAAAATGTATGTGTACATAAATACCCCTTGAGTACCCTAATCGGTCACTTCAGAATCCTTGTCTGGTATTGAGTTACAGATATATCGTAAATTGCACTGAGAACAAGTAAAAAAAAAATGGACGGCGACAAAAATAAGCAAAAGCGTAAAGCTACAGGGAAAAGAGGTCCCTACAAAAAGTTTGTTCTTGAAGAAGAAAAAAGTTGCAGCTTTGAGCCTTTTCAAGGGAATGAAGATTTATCGGATTCTGAGCAGATGTCGAGTGAGACGGTAACGAAACTGGATACTGATTTTCCCGAATTTTCGGACTTGAACAAAGTTGATTTTCCTCAGCCTGAAAAATCAGCTGCCTGTGGTGAACCCTCTGTGAGCAAATTTCAGGATGAATACCAAATCGAAGAGGTATGAATATCTCCCCCCCCTTCCTGTTAAAAAATAATTATATAATTTTAAAAATCTTTTTGTTATTGAAAATACTTTTTATTTGTAAAATCTCAATTAAAAAATATAAATACATATACATTAAGCCTTAATACTTAATTTATAATATGAAATTAAGAAATATACATGTAAGACCGAATTGATTAATAAAAGATGACTGCAACATCCGGTTTCAATTGAGTCAATGATTTAGGGAATAAATTAAGAAACGTTAATGCTGATTTAATGGTGAGTTTTACCGGCGACGTAAGCGGAGCCGGTAAAACGGATGTTTGCGACCATTATCAGCATTAACGGTCGCAAATACCAAATTAAAAGTTTAGTTATTCCCATTCTAATGCAATCCATGCATGCTGTTTGTTGTTTACGTCTTATTTTGTTGAATTTTGATGAAAAACGTCACGGAGCATGTACGTCGCACGTCACAATCCGGTTTCAAACATTGCATTAGCCAATCAAAGATAACAAAAGAATTGCATTAGAATGTGACATTAGCAATGTTTTTTACGACTGTAAATATTTTTTGTGTAAGTTCTTTAGCTATTGTGTAAATGGTCGTCTAAAAAGTTATTTAAATAATTTCTTATTTGTATAATTTTATTCAAAAACCTGCATATTGCCTCAGTTCGAATTTCCTCGAAATTAAGGAACGGCGCCTACTAAAGGTTTATAAGACCATATTTTACGTTTTTATTTAATCCATGACTTTTGTAAATTTCAGATATTGGTTGATCCAGATCAAGATGTGGTTTCATCGTACACAGCAGAAGAAATTACCGTGGAAACGACTGGAATACAATTTAACTTTGTACAAACGCATGAAAAAGAGCTGATGACCAACTTCAACTTGGAGTCGGAATCAGTTGAGGATTTAACTGACGATGACCAACCATTGCCTGAGGAAGATTTTGATTTGCAGTGTGATCCATTAGAGGACCTTCACATTACAAATGAGGAAGAGCATTCTTTAGATCAGGATGCAGAAGACAATGATGTTGATTCGGATCCACTCTATCCTGGGGCAGCAGTGACATTAGGCGCATTTATGCTGCTGCTGGCCATATTTACTACCAAGTATAATCTGATTGGAGAGGCAACAGAACAACTCCTTAAGATCTTGGCCTTGGCCCTCCCACATGGTCATAAACTCTGTGCATCTTTATATGAATTTAAGTTATTTTTCAAGAATCTGAGGAATCCACTTGTTCGCCACTACTACTGTAATTACTGTCTTGGATATATAGAAAACACCACTGTGCAAAGCTGTCCTTATGAATTTTGCAAATCTAAATTTAGTGTTAAAAATGCCTCCTATTTCATTGAAATGCCTTTAGAACACCAAATACAAAATTTATTTGCCCAGAAAGATTTTTATGAAAGTTTAGGACATAGATTCAAAAGGAAATCCTGTGATAACACCTATGAAGATATTTATGATGGGAAATTATACAAGCAATTAAGTGAAAATAATGGAATTTTGAGTTTTCAAGAAAACATATCTTTTACTTTCAATACTGATGGAGCTCCTGTTTTTAAAAGCAGCAAGACAGCAATTTGGCCGATTTACCTCGTCATTAATGAATTACCCTACAAGCAGAGGATGCTGAAGGATAACATGATACTAGCAAGCCTGTGGTATGGAAGCAAAAAACCATCAATGGGGACATTTTTAAAACCATTTCTAAAATCGCTACAGAAAATGAAAGAAGGTATTAAATGTACATCACCTGAAAGAGGCCAGTTTCTGTGTAGAGGTCTCTTATTGTGCGGAACAGCTGATCTCCCAGCCAGAAGTTTGCTCTGTAATCATGTCCAATATAACGGAGCATTTTCTTGTTGGAAATGTGAACAAGAAGGTGAGACGGCTTCTGTAGGGCGTGGTCATGCGAGGATATTTCCATTCCAAAGTGAAGAACCCAAAGGACCGATACGAACAAAGAAAAACGTTTTAGAAAATGCCAGGATAGCAGTAGAAGACCAACACATTGTAATGGGAAAGCCAGTTAAAGGTATAAAGGGACCATCATGGCTTTTCTTTGTGCCCAATTTTAACATAGTATCTGGCATTGCCATTGACTACATGCATGGTGTCTTATTAGGGGTGCAGAAGATGCTATTGGAACTATGGTTTAGTGAGAAGCACAAAGGGAAAGCTTATAATTTTTGCAACAGTGTTTGTGAAGTAGATTTGAGGCTTCAAAATATTAAACCTACTCTGGACATTACTAGACTTCCGCGATCTATAGAAAAAGACTTGAAATATTGGAAGGCATCTGAATATAGATCATTTTTGTTATTTTTTGGTGCTCCAGTTCTGCATGGAATTTTAGACATGCAAAGATTTTCTCACTTCCTGTTGCTTGTAGACTCGATGCACATTCTTCTAAAATTCGGCTCAAACGAAAAAGATTTAGAGAGAGCTGAAATGCTTTTATTTGAGTTTTGTAGGCGTTTAGAAGAATTGTATGACCGATGTTTCTTAAGATTAAATGTCCATCAACTGCTCCATTTACCAGATTGTGTTAGGGATCTTGGCCCTCTCTACACCCATAGCTGCTTCTCTTTTGAAAGTAAAAATGGAATTATTTTAAAAATGATCAGAGGGAGTCAGAGTATCGATACTCAGATAATAACTGCAATATCATTTATACAAAAGCTTCCTGAATTAAAACAAAAATGTGTTGCAGAAAATTCAGAGGTTGATAAATTATGCAAAGCTATTCAAGAGCCATCTTTGCTTAAGAGGGGTCAAAAACTGGGGAAGGGGATATACATTCTTGGTGCTCCATGCAATAGAGTATTAAAAAATGTTGAGACTGCTGCACTCCAAGATTATTTGAAACATGACCCTGCTTGTGATACATATAGAAGTTTTAACAGAGTAGAATATGGATCATATATAATTTATGGCACTGAATATTCTAGAATGATCAAAAGAAACAATTCAGCAATTTGTTACAATGGAAAGAATGATATTAGCTTTGGAGAAGTTATGTTTTTTATTCTGTTTGAGGATAACACTGCAGGTATGACAAAACCTCTTGTATTCATTAAGAAATTACTTTGCAGAAATTACAATGTTAACTCTAATATCTTAGCAGTTACTGGTACAAATGATGTTGAAGTTGTTAATATAAATGACATACTGTCAAGTTGTATGCTTGTGTCTTTTCCTGGAGGGCAGACCTTATTCATTTGTAAATTTCCAAACAGATTAGAATCAGACTGAAATTATCAAGAATTGTATGTAGCTCAGAGTTTGTGTATTTTAAGAAGATTATTGAACTAAATG
>NW_026930615.1:0-43251 GCF_032062105.1 Saccostrea cuccullata
TATTGTGAAGGATCTTTTTTTAACGTATGAAGATTGTAAGTGACCTGTAGGCAAATATATTCCAGGAAAGTGCCGTTTTTGTCCCTTGGATAATGGATATCGAAAGCACCACATCTTTACGTAAATGAATTTGGAAATATATTTTGAAATTAATTTTCCGGGGAAAAAATTTAGTTGTATGGGATATATTAACGATGATGAAACTTGTCCGAATGTTACCGTTCTACAATGCACCACTTTACGTGGATTTATTTGGATGTGTTTTCGGAAATAATCACAAATTTAAAATAAGTGCTAAAATATCGGTCGTTTCACAATCAGTGACCTGTCTGGACGGAATATACATTCTAATGGATTTCTGAGATACTCCTATTTTGAAGTTTCGTTCCATAAATTGGTTTCTATACAGTTTAAATTGGATAACGAGATGTTGATTGCTCCATTGCTTGAATTGGATTACGAGATTGTTGATTTCTATATAAAATGCATAATGTTTGTTTATTTTCTGTCTTATTCATTCGCTGTGCAAAATCTAGGTACTCACCCTTTTTTTAAAAGTCCAGTATTATTTTGGTGTACAATATTAGATATAATATTGTACTCCTGACAATAATATTGGACTATATCTAGTACATTCTTTGAAATATGAGACTGTAGAAACAAAAGAATGACGTCATAAAAATGTTTTAACTAGAGGTACTGTGCGCACTGACTTCATTGCCTACCATATGATTATAATGACAAAGACCATGTTTTTTTCTGGGAACCAAATGAGTGTCAGATAAAAAGAAAAATAAAAGATGTGCAATGGATTTTGTAATAAAGAATATGTGCAAATATCATTCAGTTTTATCCAGTGGTATAGGAGGAATTGCGGATAGGAGATGTGTACTCTTTAATATCATAGAAGTTGCAGTGTCTATGCTATTTTGTGCTTTGCATTAAAATATAATAAAGTTTTGTTCATACAAACCTAATATTAAGATTTGTAAATAGTAAATATTAAATCATAAATACGGGGGACAGTATGTACTTAATATAATGCAAGTCTCTTTTATTCGGGAAAACTGTTTTTGCATAACTACGCATTTCTGTCTTCTTTCAAATAATTTCATACCCAATTTCACACACATGTTATTTTCGCGAGATAGCTTTCCAGTCTATATGGGCTGTCGTATATAATCCATAGTTTACAGTGCAAATGTATTGTTTAGTATTATCAAGAAAAAACTTGTATCTTTCCAAAATATTCCTTACCTGTACTTTCGGTTTGAAGATTGCCGAGTGTAGGTAAAATGAGTAGGAAAACCCGGGGCCCGGGGGAAAATTAAAAATCGATGTTGGTAAAATGGTACGCAAACCCGGACAGGGACAAATTGCAAACCGGGATTATTAAAAAAAAATAATTTTTCTGCCATAATACTTTTGGTAGAAAGTATTAACACACATTTTATAGGAATTTTTTGACAAGCCTAACAATAGCCAAACCATAGGTACTGTGAGCACAGAGCTCACTAAATGATATTACCCTCCTTCATATGATTATAATAGCAAAGTTTAATTTTTGCTCTGGAAAACCCAAAATATGTGTCTGATCAAGATATGAAATAGAAGAACTTCTGTTATACCACTATAAGAGAAGTTGCGAATAAGAGATGGGTACCATAAAGCGTAATAAACATAAAACAGACGGATGGACGTACAGACAGAGGTATGCCGGACATCCCGATCACTATATACCCTCCCACTTTTTAAGGGGGGTATAATAATATTTCGAGTTATTCTGATGTTTAACACAATTTTTCAAATAGATATAGTTATTTTCTTTATTGGAAAATGCCATTTTATGAAAAAAAAAAAAACCCCACACGTTGTTAGAAAACTCGATTGATCACTCGGGACAAACCTGAAAATTCAGAAATAATGAAATCGCATCCATCCCAGATTTGGTCGTTTGTGACAAATGGACTGGTCTTGTTATGAGACTAACCTGCATACTTAATTATAAGCCATATTTTTTCTGCTGTTTAAAAGAATGCTGAAGAACATGTAACGTGACCACTTGGGTCACATGTTTAAAAGGTGGTAGTTGTGGATTGAAATTGGGGGGAATTTTTTTAAAAAAGGAATACAATTAAACTCTAAATTTACTTCTTTTAATTAATTAAATTACTTTGCGAACTTTTGAAGAAGCCTCATACATTGATATAAAAAGGGAGTTTCGATACACCTCTCTTACGGCAATCAAAATGCGATGATTTCGGCAGTATTTTATGCATGCATAAGCATTTAACTTACACAATTTCTGAATAAATGATTTTGCACTTTCTTTATCAAATATTTGTTTTGTTTGCCTTTTTATAGAGGAGGAGGTCTGAAGAAATATTATAAAAACTATAAGTGTCTAAGTAATGTGATACTCTTCGATCTTTTCAACATTGTTGGAGAGGTTCAGTTCAACGTTTTTGTCCAAAATATATGCATTTTGTAGGAGTATGTCATAATTTGAATACTGTATACAGGGAAATTTTCGCCCCCTTTTTTTGCCCCTTTCGCCCTTCCCACTTTGGGCGAATTTAAAATGGGCGATTTCAAAGAATATGATAATTTCTTAAACAAAACTGTAACTGGGAAAATTTAAAACGGTGCAAATTTGTTTGCAAATGCGAAAGGGCAAAATAAAACGGGGCGATATAACCCTGTATACAGTACATGTATATATAGATTCCCAATATTTTCCATGAAATATTTTTGAAGTAGTAGGAGGAATACGTTAAAAGTCAATCATCAGAGTACAGAAGAATTTGGAGATTTCTTAGAAAGTGTTGTGTCTTCAATGTGTCAACCAGTCTGTTGTGATTCAGTATAAAAACAAGTGTAACATCACCATAGGCGGGATATATAAAGTCAACCTACCTATACTTTCACGGATCCTCTGTTCTATTACAAGCAATATCTGAAACTAGTACTTTCTTGATGATGTTACTCGGAGACATCTAAGCAATGCAGTGACTACAGATATCTTAATTGACCTGACAATAATACGTAATATATGGCATTGACATTCTCCTCTGTGCCACCTGTAAACGACTAAGAGAATGTTCGTATTTTTTTGCTCCGTAAAAATGAATTGCAAGATACAGAATGTTTGACACATAAACCACCGTAAACGACTGTTTTAGCAATACTGGCACTTTATTAGCATTGTAATAATCCTTGTTGCGATATTTGTTTGGATATATTTTAATATGCATCAACATATCCAAGTTCTTTAATACATCTGATGTAATATATTGTAATACAACTGCTTTTACATGGAGTCATCGTTTGTTTTAGTACTTTTTCTATCTGTTTAATGTAAATTGCAAATAACTCAATAGTAGAAAATTTTTGAGATGAATAACATCGTAATGTATTAAAAATGATTAAATGTAACATTGTGCTAGGCATAATACTTCTCTCTTCTGTACATTTTCTAATAATTGTTTTGTCTAAAATGGATTTTAAGAGGTATGGTCTCAAGGTTTCACTCAAAAGTAGACATGGTATACCCTTATTATACAAATCATACAACTGACAGTAAAGTGCGGTTTGTACAGAACCGGTGACTTTCAGTCGAAACATGTTATTTTGTGGAATAAAAAAATTCGGACAATCTCCAGTATGCAACCAGTGAATTAATAATTTAAAGCATTCCAAAAGCAAGATAATAAGTTATTAGCTGACCATGTCAAAGACCTATTACTCTAAATTACCCAAAATACAACCGTTTTTGTGAAGTATGAACAAAGAACTGGTGTATGATTCTGAAAATTGATCACTTCCCTCCGATAAATTTTAACGAGGCCATAACAAAGAAACTGAATTGCTTCATTGAATAGACCAGTTTTTGCTCTGCTTGTGAAAAGGAGATTCTCCAGTTTTTCTTCCTCAGCAGGTGCAGTGCCTATAGGGACAACATGGAATCCTACGCTTAAAATCTCTGAGATAACAGCTTCTGAGGGCCACCCTTGTTGATAACATCTCTGTATCGATGGTAAGGATGCTTTTGGCCAGTGATATGATCTTTAGCAGAAGGCGTAGTCTTCTTCTATATCTTCATTTA
Organism: Saccostrea cuccullata; assembly: GCF_032062105.1. NCBI lineage: Eukaryota > Metazoa > Mollusca > Bivalvia > Ostreida > Ostreidae > Saccostrea > Saccostrea cuccullata. The sequence continues at coordinate 4,106 of NW_026930615.1, forward strand.
TAACAAATGAAGAACATGGTCCATGATGTACAGGTGTGGAGGTGGCGACATTACTGGTTTCAAGGAATCGCAAATAGTTATCACGAAATAATGTACTGAATATATATATTTCGTCTTTTTATCTTTATAGGGGAAAATATGACTTCATCAATATTTGATGGATTCATGAGTTTAAATCTTGTAAATCCCGGTGGTAATTTCTCACACTCCATCAGGATCACAGTGTGTTGTGGGATACGGTAAAGGTGGGTCTTAGAGAGATCACAGATTGCCTTATGGTTTGGAGGCCAGAACATCCAATCCTCGTCCGAATTGCTCAGATTGAATCCATCACGTTTACTCCGCTTTTCATTCCGTAACGTCCATACTTGATGCATACTGGTTTATCTAACATTTCTAAAATGTCAATGACTTCCCTTCTGAGGCGTATTTCATCAGGAGTTCCTATTTCATGGCAAAGTCCCACGTAGACTTCATTAGATAGTCGAGGTATGTGATTCATTCCGAAATTTGAAATTATCATTAAGTACAACAGTGTAAAAAGTAAGCATAATACTTTATTTGTCAGCAAATACAATTTATCATTGAGTCAAATGCTGACTGACTTTTTTCAAACCAATTGTTAGTCTATTATATATACATTAAATTGAGGACAGATTTCTCCGTTATTTCCCGATCATGACAAAATGCACACGGCGGGTGTGACCGGTCGGCAGGAGATGCTCACTCCTCCATGGCACCTGATCCCACCTCTGATGTTTCGGAAGTCCGTGTTTGCTCTGCTCCTATTTTGTATTATTTTATAGACTTTGATATTGAATACTGTTCGTGATCTCCATTTCCGTCTTGTATCGTATTTCACAGCAACACTTGATAATGTTCAGCTTTTAACCGATTTTTTTTTTTCAGAAACTTATTTTATGAATTTTATCTCTTCTATGTATTGAGGACACAAGTCAGTTAAAATATTTAAAATCTTAACAAAATTTACATTTTTACCCTAAACTTCTAGGAGCAATTTTTGTTAACAGACCCCATGAAAAGTCAAATTTTTATCAATTCTGTATTCAGAATTGCGATTTCAAAAAGGTTATAATTCCTTATATAAAATATATACATGTATTCCTTGTTACTAATCTGAAGAAAAGTTCTCAACTGAAAATCCCCAGTCTTACATGAACTGTCGCTTTGTGATAACATTTGATGTGTACTTAGTTCAGGATTCAGTACAACCGTAACTAACTTGTCAATAATTTCTTATCAAGATTAGTGTTATCTCCATATATTTAATTTTAGCTACCGAACATGTATCTCTGCTGATTTACAGTCTGTCCCCGAGGATGCTTGTCGTTCGGTACCTATTCATTCATGAGTACTCAGAATAAAGAAATGATACTGACAGACGCGTCGCCCAGTATAAAAAGGCGCCACTCAAGGAGTTCATTTGGTGTCCCTCGAATAATCCCCAGGGATATTAAACATATGTTTTGTCTTCATATTCCCAGATTTGCTATAATACAAATAATTGATACAAAACTGAATGTAAGGTTTTTATAACAAATTTATTTGAAGATTCTTTTTCGGATCCAACGTGTCCTATTTTAAAATGTTCTTCAATAAAACCGAAAAACTTATCCTTTCTTTCACCAGTAATCTTATTGGACATACCTCTTACCAAAAACTGGAAAAGTTTGAATTGCAAATCTTCTATTTTTGTCTACAGAAAAAAGTTAGTCTGTGTGGACTTGTTTATGTTGAAGGACCAAGGGATCATTCAATAAAAGAATATTAGGTCATCCATTTCAAATATATCATGGGCGTAGCAGCTTTAATACAAACAATTTAATTTACCTGATCATTCCATTTTATCAATGGGAGTTTGAGTTCTCGAAAAGAATTATGACCACACAAATAGCCCTTCTCTGAGAACACCTTTCCATAGACAACGGGAAGAATTTTGGATTATATAAAACAAGGGTCAGCCTTTCCCTATGGATGTAATGAAAATGTCGATAGTGTTGGAAACCTTTCCAGTCCACAGTGCAATACTGTTAATGTGCTGAGACTTTTTAACCACACACAGAGATGTACGCGTATTCATAGGCATCGTTCTTACATTTAACCATTAATACAATACGCCTTTTTTTGATTCATTATTATCTCATGTGAATGAAAAGTAAGGTCTTCATCCTATTCGCACCAAACATAACATGAAACTTTTAAATGGTATTCTTGAAAAAGTCAAATAAATAATTTTTTGATTGCTCGACACCAGAATAAAGACTCGGATCTGTGATTATGGATGTAGGATATTGCAAAGGATATTGCAAATCATAGGTTTTCAAACCCCAACATTTTACTGAAGAAAACCCAGCTGAAACAAACTGTCTTTTCCTTAAATTTGAATATACCAATAACGGAATTCATGCGGTTGATATAATTAATACTGCAGTATTCTTTATCACAAAAGGATCCAGTCTTGTATTCAACCATGTTTCAACTTAAAGACTACACCTTATATTTCCTACAAATATACATCGACCATTGCTTCAAAACTTTTTAATTACAAGAAAAGACCTTTACCAGGCTTGGATACTGAATATATGAAACAAAATCCTGAATCGCGTTCATGTCCTTCTTCACCCTATAACTATAGTCTTCTTAGACACGTTATTACAGGTGACGTAAATATAGTTAATAATGAAGACCTTAGATCTCAAATTTTAAAAGGTCCTAAATAAAGGGATACCTGATCCTTCGACTGCCGTAGGAATTTCATAAATATCACGGATTCTGTTGAAGAATACACCAGGCAATGGGTCAGATATGAAAAAGATGTTAACACTTTGTCATAATGGATTAAATGTATCAGATCCATTAAAATATTGCGTATAAGAAGATTAAGGGGCAATATGAAAGTCATATTGCTTTCGTTATTCAATAATCCAGAAGTGACACTGAATTAGATAGATTACATGATCAATACGTACTGGTCCCTGCTGGCAAGGCAGGTAACAACATTGTCTTCGTTTGTAAGGCTCATTTTAAATTGTTTTGTAGAAGAACTTGGATTTAATTCAACAAATAAAAATCCAATTTACATCCATAGTTCCCTTTCTACGGAAAAAAAAATCTAAATAATACAGTGTACATGTATATCAGTTTCGAATACTTTTAATATCCTAAAGAACCAAAATGAATTTGAACTACCATATATATAGTGGATTCCAAAACTTCACCAGAATCCTTACAAAAAGATACATAGCGGGTTCCAGTCAATGTTAAACCAAGCCTATTTCTTTACTCCTTACTTAGATATTAACCGTAATGAAGGAGAATCGTCAAGAGTAGTGTGCAACAATATATTAAAAAAATTGTGTAAATCAGATGTGGATGCTTTAAAATTCCAAGGATTATTTGGACAATTCGGAGTAACTAGCTTAAAATATTATGCCTTTTCAACTTTATACACAGCCATTCTCTTCGACTTCGATAAGTCCAAGCTTTTCGATATCATTGACAACTGCTTTTACAATATAAAAATTTACCTTCCTTAAAAAAGCTTTCCATTGGTCATTTCTAAATTATTTTGTTTAAAAAACATTCCGATTGTACACACAAATACTCTTTAGTCGACAACAAAAAGATGCTTTAGTTTCTGATTGACAATATCTATATTGTTTGTGGAGACCAGGCCTTCCAAAAAATTTATTGGAAATTCCATGGGTACCCATTGCCCCCCGTTATAAGCAGACTTATTCCTGTATTCATATGAAACAGAATTAGTGCAAAATCTTATGCATTAAACGAAGAAAACACAAACACTTGCTTCGGCTTTCAATTTGACATTTATAGATATCGACGACGTATTATCGGTTGACAATGCATATGGTAATTTCTATTCTTATGTAGATACGATATACCCTGTTGAGCTTGAGATAAAATATACCACAGAGTCTGACAAATCTGTTTCATATTTGGATATTTTACTTGCAAAAGACGTTAATATTAATCTGATATTAATCTGACAAAAAAGCTCTATGATAAACGTGATGACTTGAAATTTTCTATCGTCAAGTTCCATTATTCATGCAGCAATATACTTTCATCACATGCATACGGGGTATCTAAGTTGATTCAATACGCAAGAGCATGATTTAAGTATGAACAATGTAAAATGAGTAAATTATTGAAAAACAAGTTGACGAAACAAGAATATCAGCAGTTTTGAATTCGTTTAAAGTCATCATTTAGAAAGTTCTATAGCCAGTACAATGCCATTGTCAGCTAGTACAATTTATTATTGATTCAAATGCTGACTAAGTTTTTCATACGAATTGTTGATCCATTCTTTATGCACTGAATTTAAGACGGATCTTCTCGTTATTTTATATAATGATAAAGAGCATATGGCCTGTGACAGGTCAGCATGGGATGCTCACTCCTCATGGTATCTGACCTCTATCTGACATCTACCTCTGATGTTTCGGAGGTCCGTTTTTCTGCTTCCATTTTGTATCGCTTTATGGACTTTTGTTTTTGCATTCTGTTTTTTATCTCTATGTTTCATACCGTTGCAATGTAGAATTAATCAGAAACAACATATGTTCATATTTAGTTGACAATCTATGCTTTTTACGTAAAATGATTTTTTTTTAAAACGAAATAGTTTATTTAATTCATTAATGCTATAAAATTATGGATGCATCATATTATATAAGGTAAAAGAGTCTATTTTTATAGTCACTTTTAGATAAAAAATACATTGATACTGCTTTAAAAATATGACATATTGGTGAAGAACATGATAAACACGTGTTTCTCAATTAATTTTATGTTGAGAATAAACTATTATAGTACTTCATTAAGGTTAGAAACTAGTGTATCATATTAATAATGCAGAGATAGAGAGAGAGAGAGAGAGAGAGAGAGAGAGAGAGAGAGAGAGAGAGAGAGAGAGAGAGAGAGAAAGAGAGAGAGAGAGAGAGAGACACAGACAAAGAGAAAAATAGGAGGAGTCTGATTCCAATTTTTTAATTATTGGCAGAAAAAAATCACTTAACGATCGTTTTAAAGTTCCAAAATACTACAGAAAAGTGCTATTTTTAAATGAAATTGATATGGTTTACATTCAAATTTTGCCCTATGATTTTCTAAAAAATGACAATGGTGTAAAAGTTGTAAACTTATAGTGACCGTTGTTATTCGATGCAGAAAAATCATTCACATAATTTTTCTCACATGTGTTTTTAAATGCTAATTTTGACGTCATAAATATGTGAATTTTCCCGTTTTTTCTTAAAAAGTTGCAGGATACATCACAATAGGTATGCTAATAACAGAGCGCGATTGGTACTCATGGGAATTCCAAAAAATTGTTGGAAGACCTGGTCTCCAAAACCACATAGAGATCGTCAATCAGAAACTCAATCATGTTTTTGATGTCCACTTCAGAGTACTTGTGTGTGCAATCAGAATGAGTTCCATTTTTATTGAAAAAGCAGCTGTCAATGATATCATCGCCTTAAAATTTTGAATATGTCCACATTTTTAAATTGTTTTGAATATTTTCTTGAATTACAAAAATGTTATAATTAATATAACTATAATACATAACAAAATTTAACCAGATTAATTACAATTTTAGGCATATTGAATTTTGTGTGTGCTTTATTTTAGGAGACAGTATTGAGGTATGTTATTAATTTTTAAGCTATATTTGTACTTGTCTATTTCGATCAATACAAAATCCTGTGCTTTGCTCAAAGACTATATGTGTGCTCGCCCGCCTGGCGCAGTGGTTAGAGCGTCTGCTCTATAGTCGCGAAGTAGGAGTTGATCTTTACGTCGCAGGTTCTAAACCCTTTGTAGGACGTGGAGACCAGTCATTTGGATGAGACCGTATAAACAGAGGTCTCGTGTCGCAGTAGGTGCTGGCACGATAAAGATTCCTCCCTGCTCAATGGCCCTGAGTGCCGAGTATAGGACAAATTTTGCAGGTCTCCACTGATGGTGGTGGCGTCTCCATATGAGTGAAAAATTCTCGAGAGGGACGTTTAACAAAATACAATCAAGCAAAGACTATGTGATTGTTTGGGTACATGTAGATCAGATCTATATAGAAAACTGATTTATTACAGTTGAAAATGTATGCATTATATGATCAAATTTATGATTATCAAAGATATAAAAATGTTTATTTTAATTACCTTTCACTTTCAACATGATTATTAACTGCATTTGTACCGGAAGACTTTAACTTGTCCAGAAAAATTAACTACCCAAAGTGTAAACTTATATAATGATAATGAGCGTGGAAAATTCATATCCTTCCTTATCAGTATGAACTTTAAATACTCCCCATCAGGATTTAACAGATGAATAACGTGATTTCGTGGATCTGTTACAAGAATGTTACATTCTTGATCAAACTCCACATCACATGGATAAAAGCCATTTTTCAGATTCAGTCCAGAGTAAACAGACCTAAGATCCCCAGAAGCTGAAATAATCATTAGTTCACCTAAAAAACTGCCGGTTATATTCAAAACACAGATGTCAGTGTTTTTACTTTGCCTGATTCTGATTGGATCCGCGAACAATCTAGTATGACCATCCCTCTTAAATTCAAACTCGCGGATGACATCGCCTTTCAGAGTAATATTTCTCACTAGGCGTCTACTCTTTGAGTCTAATAGTAAAGGATTGTCAGATAAATCGTCTCGTAACGTAACAAGAAGTCCACCAGTTACTGACAAACAAATTCCTCTCGGTAACAGTGGGTATGTCTTGAAGACGGTGGAGATAGACCCCGCTGGGGACAAACAGCAAATCGATGTGAGCACTCCATCTGTAAAATATATATCTTTGCTTTCAGTCACACAAAAATCATAATAAGAAATATCGACTTTGTTTTTTATTTCACCTAGCCTGTTGACATTGTCCAAGAAATCTGACTTGGAGTCACCTATGAAACATTCGTCGTTACTGGATGCCCTTAGGATATTCAGTGCAGGTTTCTTCTCCCTGTATTGAAATGAATTTGTTACGGTTACATTGTCATCCTTTAAGTCCCAAATCTTTCACTGATCTCCTCCAATAAGTCTTCATTGATTTCTTTTTGTTTATATCTTAATGAATATTCAAAGTTCATTATATCAGACTCTTTTTCAGAAAGTTTTTTAAGTTCTCTGCAGGTATCAATCAACCTGTAATCAGACATGGTAGTGTTCTTTTCTTTTAGAAATTTTACTAAATCCTCAATTTGCTTCCTGCTTTTTTCTAGATAATTTTTTTCATGATGTAATTTTTCAAGCGCTTCTCTCAGATTGTTTTGAAGTTTGTCTATGAGATGATTTTTCAATTTAAGCAATCTTGCTATGATATCATCACAATGTTCCAACAGTTTCTTTATCTCTGATTCACACTGATTCTGATTATATTTCCTCAGTTTTGAAGCTTTTTCAATTTCTTCGTCTATTCTTGGTAGTCTTTTATCTGAGATTTTCTTGAGAAATGTAGACAGTTTTCTTCTCGTGTGACTAGCTGTCGTGGAAAGGATATTCCAATTATGATCTTTATGGTCAGCTTTAGCACATTTAGAACAAATGAACTCATCACAGTCTTCACAAAATGTAGAAAGAAATTCCTGGTGTTTATTGCACGTTGGAATGTACATGTGTTGTTGAGCTGAACCCAAAGAAAACCTTACTAATTTACTGGTTGCCATTGGGAAAGTTTGACGCAGATTAAAACTAGCTTAGATATTTTTATTTGATATTCAGTCTGATAAGTAAGTTGATACTGATAATCACATCAGCTAATAAACCTTTGTGTTCAGTCATATGATATTTCAAGCTTTAAATAAACACATCCCACCTGTGATGTTTCGGAGGTCCGTGTTTGCTCTTATCTTGTATTTTTTTTATGGACTTTGATATTGAATACTGTTCGTTATCTCCATATCCTTCATGTAGTAAAGAACACCCTGATAGAACAATGTAAAATGTAAAGATAACGGAGAGATCCATCTCGTAAATTAAGTAAGCAAAGAAATCACGAACGGACGAAAACATGGATTTGTTGAAACACCAGAGATGGGATCATGTGCCAAATGGGGAGTAAGTATCCAATGTAACACCGGTAACACGCCATGCCATTATGCATTGATCAGTTAGGCGGAGTAGTCAAATTTAATACAAAAGCAACAAGAGCAATGATTATCCAATTCTTTGAAATATGTAAGGTTAAATTCGATCAATAATGATAGGTTGAATTGAGAGAAAATGTCAACATTATGACCGTAATATTTCGAAAAATCGGACTGAAACATTGTTGCTCAAATCTTTGTTACATCAACGTATTTCTCAGTAACGTATGCATGTTTGAAAAATTAATCGTATTCAGAGCAAGCCATATAAGGCAATATTGGAATATTGCTTAAACAATGGGAAATTGTTTTCTCGAAGAACAAGGGAAACTCTAATATGATAATCACTTCATACAGGAAACGGCTATTGATATCCTTCTTATACTGCAACTCTAGAGCATAAACCGAGGCCACTTAGGACAGTAGGCGGTAAAAGATCCATCAATGCTCGAAGATGTTTGGTGCCGAACGCAGGTCTAAATAAAATGGAGTCTCAACTAAATTTTGATTTGTTTCAACTATTTTTTTATGCAATTATCACTTTTTAAAGCTTTGTTTATAAATGACTCACGCATCACCTTACAAAAACCTATGCTGAAGCACACATTTGAATTGATTAAATTTTACTTTTCAAAGTTGAGCAAAATAAAGTTGAATTGGTAAAAGGAAAATACTGAAACTCCAGATGGACATGTTTTCACTAGAATTATTTTTCCATTTTACATCTCCTTACCTGTATTGTTGCAATGCTACTGAATTTGTACAACTATATCCGAATGCAGATAATTTTTATTTCCCAATACCCCAGTGCGAGATTTCCATTACTATGCAGTATGAATGCAGGCTCAGTCAGGTATTGTGCATTATAATGTCTATCAATGTCAAGTCAGTCAATGCATACATTGGCCGACATCACATCAGTCAGTCAATGCAGGCATTGGCCGACTGCACAGCCAGTCAATGCAGGCATTGGCCGACTGCACATCAGTCAGTCAATGCAGGCATTGGCCGACTGCACAGTCAGTCACTCAATACAGGCATTGGCCAACTGCGCAATCAGTCAATGCAGGCATTGGCCCGCTGTGCAGTCTGTCAATGCAGGCATTGGCCGACTGCTCCTCAGTCAATCAATGCAGGCATTGGCCGACTGCGCAGTCAGTGAATGCAGGCATTGGCCGACTGCTCATCAGTCAGTCAATGCAGGCATTGGCCGACTGCACATCAGTCAGTCAATGCAGGCATTGGCCGACTGCGCAGTCAGTCAATACAGGCATTAGCCGACTTCGCAATCAGTCAATGCAGGTATTGGCCCACTGTGCAGTCAGTCAATGCAGGCATAGGCCGACTGCACATCAGTCAGTCAATGCAGGTATTGGCCGACTGCGCAGTTAGTCAATGCAGGCATTGGCCGACTGCACAGTCAGTCAATGCAGGCGTTGACCTACTTCATAGTCAGTCAATTTAATACACCTCATTCTTCACAGTGGATCTTGAAGCCCCAGGCTTGGCTGACTTTGACAAACTGTTCTATAAAATATGGCCGTTTGATTGTTAATAATTATCATGCCAAGAATATGTATACTCAGTAATGATAAACAATATCATTTTGATTTGAAAATAATTTAATTTTGTTCGTATTCTATTCTCTCATTGGTTGATCTCCAAAAAGGAACGCAAATTATTTCTTAATAATCTGGTTTGGTGTGGGGACAGACCCCCTTGACAACCAGCTGAATCATCTGTATCCATACAATCCCCTCATTTCCAGTCCTTGGGATTCATGGGAAATTCCAGATTTAATAAATGTTCATGTACCTTTTAACTTCAAACGGTAGCTACGATCTACCTCGTGTAAACAAACATCATGGCTGCTAGATTTGTATTATCAGTTATTACCTCCCCTTGTTTCATATCACTTCCGTTACTAGGGATGTATTATTGAGCGGCAAATTTGAACTCATAAAAAGCAACACAATTTTACACCCACAGTTGTTAAATTATTCGCGGATTATAAAGCGTAAACTGGCCCAAACCAGGTTATCATCGAATAATTTGGCCAAGAATTAGTCATTCCTTAAATACGTCCTTTTTATCGTTGTATTTTTAAATGATCTTCTAAACCCCCTGGCCTATTAACGTTTCGCGGATTTTAGTTTCTTTAATTTTGCGACGTCAATAAGTACGTAGTGCATTGATTCACCCAACAGTTAGGACAGTTTAAATGATCATTCACAAAGCAAAATAATATGTGGGCGATTCCAAAAATGTGGAATTTTCATTATGCAGTGGAAAAACCCAGTTGTGGTCTTCTTGAAGCAAAGCTTCGTCCAGTGTATCTCTATCCTATAGTATGCGTTTTCAAGACGGAAAGTTCCAGCTGCAGATTACTCACATTGAAGGTTTGTAAAAGTACCATGCTTGTATTTATGCAACTATATTGTGTTTATTTGGCAAATGCTTCAACTATTATTCAAAATAACTTGCCCTTTTCCAAAGTAATATAATATAATAAAAAAAAAAGGAAAATGCTTGTAACTATTTTTAAGGTTCTTTGGGGTTGGGATTTTCCAGTTTTGATGTACAGCTTCTTTCTAAAGTAAAAAACCCCGTCTGTTGTTAAAATAGTGGCCAACGACCATATCATAAGGTTTTCATTAAATATTGTGACTCACTACATATATTTGATTATTGAGTGATGATTACATGAATACATAAAATTAAAAATCTGCGAAAGAAGCATTGGAATTAATATTTAGAGCGTATAGCACTAATTATTATGTTTGGACAATACGATGAATTGTAATTATTTGGTGAAACAATGCCGAAAATGATATACAAATTTACACTAATTCAAACAATCTTGTGTAACTAACTCCGATTCTATTTTCAGGCGAAGTACTGAGAACTGCACAACTAAATGGATTCTTTTGGAATCAAAAAGACAACATTTTGACAATGCAATAAGATTCTACGCAAATTTTTTTATCAAACTGTCCTTGAAAATACATCGTTTTAATTTAATTTAACTTTTCTGCAAATATTCTTCTCCAAAAATTAAAATAAACTTAAAATTGATAAATCATCATAACTTGAATTTAGAAGTCTGCTGTTAAAAACCTGTTTTGACAAATACAATATATACATAAATAACTATATCTTTTACTAGGAAGATTTTATTTGTATTAGTTGTATGAATAAAAGGTATTCCAATGCTTGCATTCCCCATACTGTTGTGGTGGAATGTACAACGCCTGCATTGCATCAGTCTTTGGAGTCTATCATTGACTGCATTGGCACTTATGTGCAGTCGGCCAATGTCTGCATTGACTGACTGATGTGCTGTTGGCCAATGCCTGTATTGACTGACTGATGTGCAGTCGGCCAATCCCTGCATTGACTGACTGATGTGCAGTTGGCCAATGCCTGCATTGACTGACTGTGAGTTGGCCAATGCCTGCATTGACTGACTGATGTGCTGTTGGCCAATGCCTGTATTGACTGACTGATGTGCAGTCGGCCAATCCCTGCATTGACTGACTGATGTAGAGTCGGCCAATGCCTGCATTGACTGACTGATGTGCAGTGGGCCAATGCCTGCATTGACTGACTGATGTGCAGTGGGCCAATGCCTGCATTGACTGACTGATGTGCAGTTGGGCCCAAAGCCTGCATTGACTGATTTGGGATGGCCAATGCCTGCATTACTGACTCTGTTCAATGCAGGAATTGGCTGACTCTCTCAAGGTCCAATGCATGCATTGCCATTCTCCAGAGAGCCAATGCAGGCATTGACGGACTTCCCTTTAGAGCGTGAGAGAGTAGCCAATGCCTGCATTGGCCCCCGAGAGCCTTTCAATGCCAGAGTGACCATAGATAAAAGAGGGGGAAAAAGGGGAAAGAAAGAGATATTCACATTGCCTGCATTGGCTCTTTTGATAGTTGTGCAATCTGTATTGGCCAACGATAAACACACTGCCTTCAGAAATTGCGATGAAAATCTGGCATTGACTTAAAATAATAGCCACCAATCTATTGCAAGTTTATTCACTTTCCTGGTTTAAAATACATTTTGTATTCCTTTATGCCAAATTGCATTAGTCAATTACATTTAGAACAAATTCGATTGCATATGTGATTAAGATAAAACAAAAATCAGAATGACTAAAAATTCAAGAAATTGAATGGACATCATGTCATTGTTCCCGTCGTTACTTGTTTCATATGAATTTGGAAATGGAATAATACCATACCATTTGATTGGACTAATTTTGTAATCAAAAACAACTTCTTTTACAAATCTATTAAATTATATTTACTTTGGTAATAGAAGTCAAAGTGTCTTCCAAAATCGCCCATAACATCGGACTTTAATTAAAAAAAGATTTTTAGACAATAAAAATTAGTTGAGCCCCATTATATGTAATCTTCATCGGCAACTGGTTAAGTCCAAAATTCAATGCAAAGATCTCGAAGAATTTAAAACAACGGAACAAACAAGCGAAACGTAGTGATGTTAAAAAAATTCAATTTTAGATTAACCTTTTTCAACGTCAATGCATTTTAAGTCTATCTCACTCACTGACTTTAAGGAAGTAATATTAATGTTCGGGTGTGGTAAACATAAAATGCATATTTATCCTAGGACCATATTATCCATAACAAGCATACCTTTTAACGGGTCTGTAATGTGCATTTTTATTCAATTTTCCATACAGTATATGCTTCATCATGATTTTTCTGCATTAAATAATAACATTAAGATTCAATATTTACAATCTGCCGATAAATTCCTATCATGCTAGAAAGATTTTATCGCCATACGTCACGCAAACTTTAGTAGAAAGACAACAGTAAATTAAGATATTGAAAGGTTTTTTCATAAGGGACCTAATGGAAATATAATTTTTTCCAACCTTTTTTTTTTTTATTCCTTTTTAAAAAAATTTTTTTTTAAATTTAATTTTAAAAATTTTGTAAAAATTTAAATGAAAAGTTGAAACATTGATAATAATTTTAAAAAAAATGTTTTATGAAAAAAATTCTTATCAAAATCAAAACTTTAGACAATAAATTTATAAACAGAACAAACACAATTAAACCTTCAGCTTTGGAAGCGATGCCGACCGCGTGATTTGGTGAAAAAGGAAAAGGTATAAATCCGTGTAAAAAAGTTGGGGAAAACAACATATTAACCCAAAAATCAAACAAAAATAAGCGGCAAAACGGTCCAAAAAATCGAGGGGGCGGTGATGGAGGAGTGACATCCCTTGCTGACCGGTCACACCCGCGGTGTGCTCCTTGTCATGATAGGGAAAAAACGGGAAATGTCTCAATACGGTTTTTTAACTAACAATAAGAAAAACGTTAGTGGCGATTATCAATGATAAATTGTATTTGCTCAAGGTCATTGTATCGACCATAAGTAAGATGTTTTTGCGAAAGAACCGCATCTTTCATTAAATCAATGAAATGTTTTAAAAGAGGGCATACAGCACTACCTGATATATTTGATTGAGAATGTGAAGAATGGCCTTGAAGTGCAGTGACTATGATCACTCTAAAAAAATCAATTTTGTAAATACATGTCTGGGTCCTGGGATTACATACAATCTCTCCCGGGGTGAATACCTATCACGATGTGATGTGACAGGAAGTTCAATAACTTTACGGACTCCCTAAACATCAAGGGACCAGCTCGTCTATTATAACAATACCGGGATTTGAATGCACATTCAATTTGAATTGATTTGGGAGACTGAAATCAGAAAAACAGCAGCTTTCTGCTGATACCTTGTCTGGATTTGATATCGTTTAACGGAAAACAAACCCTTGAGACGGATTCATGTTCTTCGTTATACGAATAATTTTCTCAGTTGATTCATCCGCAAGAGCATGCTCTACGTATGAATATTTTTTTTTTGAACGAGGTAATTTATAGACAAGCAAGTTGTTGAAACAAGAATTTGAAAGACGAGCTGTCTCGTTTAAAGTTATTGTTCGTAAGTTTTATGGTCGATACAATGACCTTGTCAGCAAATAAAATTTATCATTTAGTCATATCCTGACGGACGTTTTTCATACTTACTGTTAACCCATTATTTATACACCGAATTGTCACGGGTTTTTAAGTATTTTTCCATCATGACAAGGAGCACACGGCAGATGTGACCGGTAGCCGGGGGTGCTCCTCCTCCATGACACCTGATCCCACCTCTGATGTTTTGGAGGTCCGTGTTTGCTCTGCTCCTATTTTGTATGGTTTTATGGAATTTTGATCTTCAATACTGTTTTTTATCTGATATTTTCATGTTTTGTTTTTGATTTGTTGGATTGTTTTTTTAAAATTTTCTTTTTAAGAAATATCTGGAATGGAATTATTTTTTTAAATTTTGACATCAAAATTAATAAGGGGTTTTCTTAAGCCGTAGGGAGTTCTTGTATAAAATGTCATTGCAAAAGTTGAAATCCTTCTTAAGATATCGTCCGGAAATGAAAGTGTTTAAAAAAGATAAAATCCATTGATTTATGACTTTTAATTTTAACCTCAACATCAATAAGAGTCTTTTGTTGGTTATAGGAATTTTTGATATGAAATTTCAATGCAAAAGCTAAATGTCTTCTGTGTAGAAACAAAAGTGTTACAGAGGGACAGAAATAAAACGGGCGGACGGCTAGACTGATGGAGAGACAGACGAACCCAAATTAACCCCCCCACACACACTTTCAATGAAAGCGGGGACAAAAATATACATATCATACTTAACAATTTTAATAGATGCAATATAATGAGGGCACATTTATTACTACATGTATTTGAAAGTAAATATCTTAGGGATCGTTGATCTTTATAAAACTCCAAATTCTAGGTAGATCAAACTGAGTTTAGACTTCTACTTTATGTGCTTTATATATAAAGAGAATACACCATACAACTGTTAAATCTTAAAAAAAAAAACATGCTATACAAATAATATTTACAATATATATTTCGATAATGTCTTAACATCAAATGACATCTAAAGTAACCCGAGACATCGCTGCATAATAATGCTTAAATAAAAAACTATTCACCAAAAACAGAAGATAGAGGTAGGAAAAATAAAGAGTAAATGATTGTGATTATCAACAAAATTAAACATGATTTAAAACAATGCACTAGTTGATAAAAGTATCACACGTAACTGAGACAGGATATTCATTCTGAACAGTGTCGTTTACTGAATTCTATGAGTTGGTTCCTGCTGTAAAGAATAATGATAGCTCTGTAGGGATCCCAAATAGTCTCCACATATTTGTTGGCAGATACCCAGTATTTGCCATGAAATGTCTCTGAAAGGAGTAGGAGGAAGATGATTAAAAATCGAATCATCCGAGTGCAGAATAATTTGGAGATTCCTTAGAAAGTGGTGTGCCTTCAATGTGTCACCCAGTCTATTGTGATTCAGTTTAAACAACAAATGTAACATCACCATTGGCGGGATATATAACGTCGATCTACCATTACTTTCACTGATCCTCTGCTCTGTTTCTAGTTCGTCAATGAGGTGTATTTTTTGTTAAAAGCAATATCTGAAACTAGTACTTTCTTTATAATGTTACTCAGAGACATCTCAGCAATGCGGTGAGTAAACATATCTACATTTACAGGACAAAAATACATAATATATGGCATTGACATTTTCCTCTGAGCCACTTGAAAACAACTGAGAGAATGTTCGTCCCTTTTTTATTCCATAAAAATGAATTGCAAAATACAGAATGTTTGACACATAACCCAAAGCAGTGATTGTTTTAACAATGCTGGCATTCTCATTGTAGTGTAAAAGATAGCTTTACTGAGATAAGATCTCAAATTTCACTCAAAAGTAGACATGATATTCCCTTTTTATACAAATCATACAACTGACAGTACAGTGAAGTTTGTACAAAACCGGTGACTTTTAGTCGAAACATGTTATTTTGAAAACAAGATATTACACCCCTACTAATGTTATTGTGATTTAAATTCAAGACACTGATAGCTTGACCTATTCAAAGATTATTTGGGGAGAACCAGTTTTATAAATAGAATTGGCCGTAAACAGGAAATTGATAGTCTTTTTCTTTTGAAAACATGTCCTGTAAAAATATGATTCCATACTTTTTTGAAAGACTTTCATGATTTTCAACAGAAATAGGGTGGGAAAAGGGGGGGGTAAAATAACAATGTATCATACTTTTTGGCAAAAATGAGCTCACTACGACAAATGCACTGGTAAAAAATATTTAATTTCATCCACACTGACAAACCTTTGTTTGCCTTATATGGCTATTCTTAAAAAACCACAGAGGATCTTACCACGATCAATTGACCAATCACTGAATGAATAGCAACGTTTACGCCAAATACTAGTACATGTTAACTTCGAACACATGGTTCAGTTCAATCTACATTTTGTCAATGGAGCTAGTGCAAAATTAAAAAAATTTGATGAACAAAATACAAAGATTAGAAACTACGAAAGATTTGTTGTTAGCTAGAAAAAAATATGTTGAATAAAATGTAGTTTTTGTCTACTTTAGAACACCAGCGCTTCAAGGGTGGAAATCGAGCAGCATCTCTTAAGCATTTAAATGGACAAAACTTTGTTTACATAACTATACTCGTTATCACGTGACCGGGGAATCCACCTGACAATTGTATTCACCGATAGTACAACAAAAGAATTAATACAGACGCAAATTCGCTTTGCAATATGACTTTGAGAAACCTAGCCTTCCACCATTTATTTAACATGAAAGGAATAGAAAAAAAAAAATCCCTTTCTTTTACTTCCATGGTTTTTTTTTTTTTTTTTAAGTGTAAAATTTATGTAGTATTCGTGTAACCCTAATTCAACTCTTTGCTGATTGGTCAGTCAAAGTATGTTGGTGCCGCATTTGCTAATCTGACGCCAAAAATATAGTCCCGGTTCCCATGCTAAAATTTTCCCCCAAAGAAATTTTAAATCATTACTGCAGAAAAGTGTATGATAGAGAATACTATTTGGTTTTAATGAATGTAAAAGAGATCGATTGAAATAATTTCTACGATTTATAGGGTGGTGAAAACTGATACGCAACATAACTTTTCTGTTTACCATATCTCCACGTGCTAGTCACTTCCTTGCCACATTTGTGAATAATTTACCCTATCTCGCCCCAGTTGTAAACTCTCGCCAAGCTCTCAGAACTCATCGGGCTTTATATGTGCAGAACCCGAAAAATGAAAGGTTTCGAACACATAAGTAGGGGTGTATTAGGGTTTTTATTGACCATGTCAAACCTCTATTCTTAATTTCCCAAAATACATCTGTTTTTGTGAAGTATGAACAAAGAACTGATGTATGATTTGCAAATTGATTACTTCTTTCAGAAAAAAAAATTTAAAAAAGGGCCCTAACAAAGAAACTGACAGTGATTCATTGAATAGACCGGTCTTCTTGTGAAAATGTATTCTCCATTTTTCTTTTTTTTGCAGGTGTGCTGCCTATAGGGACAACGTGGAATCATCCACTGTAATACCGGTATATCCGATACAACAGCTTCCATGGGCCATCCTTGTTGATAACATCTATGTATCCATGGTAGGGACATTTTTGGCCAGTGATTTGATCTGAAGCAGAAGGCGTAGTTTTTTCTATATTTTCATCTATAACAAATGAACAATACGGTCCATGGGGAATGGGTCTGGATTTGTCGACAGATATGATTTCCAGGAATCGCAAATGGTTATCACGAAATAATGAATTGGAGATACAATTTTCGTTTTTTATCTCTTGACAGGAGGACTTGACTGTTTCAATATTTGATGGACTCATTAGTTTAAGTCTGGTAAATCCCATTTATAGAGATTTTTTGAGAATCCCGGATTTTTTTCGGATTGATGTTTTGATTTTAAAATGTTTTGCGATAAAACTGAAAACCCTGTGACATTTTGATAACTAATCCTTTTTTACTATTGGACGAGCTCTTAAACCAAAATTTGGGAAAGTTGGAACTGCAAATTTTCTATTGTTGACAACAGAATAAATTTTAATCTGTATGGATTTGTTTATGTTGGAGAAACCATTGGGTATTTTATAAAAGAATATCAGGTCATAGATTTCAAAAAAAACCTTAGAACTTACGAAACGATGACTTTAAACGAGCTGCTGATATTATTATTTTTAACTTGTGAGTCAATAAATTACACCATTTTGGAAATTGTATATACGTAGAACATGCTTTTGCATATCGAATTAACTGAGAGATATAACTTCGTATGCAGGTGATGAAGGTATATTGCTGCATAAGTAAGAGAATTTGACATTAAGGTCATCACGTTCATCATAGATTTTTTTTTTCAAAAAATTTTGCTTTATATGAATACGAAATTAGGTCTGCATATAACGGACGCAATTGGTACATGTACCCATGGGGCTTCGCATAGATTTTTTGGGAAAGGGTTTTTTCCAAAAACCCAGAATATTGGCATTCCAAAACGCAAACATTTTTTTATGTCAACTTCAGAGTCCTTTTGCGAACAATGAGAATATTTTTAACAAAATGATTTTGCAAATGACCAGTGACAAGATAAGTAAATTAACCGAGTTCCATTTTTATTGAAAAGGCAGTTGTCAACGGCATCAAAAAGCCTTGACTTTAATTTATCGAGGGGAATAGTTGCATAAAAAGTTGAGAATTTGTGTAAATTTTAATTCCTATACATTTCTGTTTAATGTAACGAACCCAACTTACAGTTAACGCATTCCAAAATCAAAACAGAAAATCTTTTTTTCTGTTTGAAGCATTTTGCCCTTAGGTATTGACAAAACTCAACAAATAACACACTTTACAAGATATTTATTGGTGCGAATATCAAAAGTTTAATGAACCAAACCATCGTTCCATAGCTAGTTTTTACGGAGAAAATTTTCCCCCCCCAAAACTATCACTGAAACAGTTTTCACTACCACATTACAATTTGAAAAAGGCAAAAATCTACAGGGTAAATTTCCTCTCAAAAATGACACTGATACAGTTAATTAACATACAGTAGTCAATTCAAAAGCGACTATCCTTGATATAACAAGATTTTAGGATAAATTTCCCCCCAAAGAATATCACTGATACAGTATTCACTACAACAATTACAATTTAGAAATAGCAAAAATCTACGGTAAATTTCTCCTCTAAATTCACATTGGTGCATTGTACATTCAGTATTTCAAAGCCAAAGCAACCATCGTTTACATAGCTAGATTTTACGGAGTAAATTTCCTCCCAAAGACCATCACTGAAACAGTTTTCGCTACCACATTACAAATTGAAGAAGGAAAAAATCTACAAGTAAATTTCCTCTCAAAAATGACATTGATACAGTGTAATAGACAGCTACATTTTGGGGGGAAAAATTTCCTCCCAAGAATATCATTGATACATGTACAGTGTTCACTACTAACATTACAATTTGAAAAAAGAAAAAATCTACAGGGTAAATTTCCTCTCAAAATGTCACTGATACAGTGTAATAGACAGATACATTGTAGGGGGAAATTTTTCCTCCCAAAGAATGTCACTGATGCAGTGTTAACTACTAACATTGCAGTTTGGTAATAACAAAAAATCTACAGAGTAAATTTCTTCTATAAATTCACATTGGTGCATTGTACATTCAGTATTTAATGCCAAAGCAACCATCATTTACACAGCTAGATTTTACGGAGTAAATTTCCTCCCAAAGAATATCACTGATACTGTGTTCACCACTAAAATTAAAATTTGAAAATTGCAAAAATCTACAAGGTAAATTTCCTCTCTAAATTCACATTGGTTCATAGCACATTCAGTGTTTTAAAGTCAAAGCAACCATCGTTTACACAGCTAGATTTTACGGAGTAAATTTCCTCCAAAAGAGAATCACTGATATAGTGTTCACAACTACATTACAATCTGTAAATAGTAAAAATCTAGAGAGTAAATTTCCTCTCAAAATGACATTCATACAGTAACATACAGTAGTCAATTCAGAAGCGACTATCCTTTATAGAAAAAGACTTTAGGATAAATTTCCTCCCAAAGAATTTTACTGATACAGTGTTCACTACTAACATTACAGTTTGTTATTAACAAAAATATAGAGAGTAAATTTCCTCTCTAAATTCACTCGGTGCATTGAATTCAGTATTTCAATGCCAAATCAACCATCGTTTACATAGCTAGGTTTTACAGTAAATTTCCTCCCAATGAATATCACTGATACAGTGTTCACTACTAACATAACAGTTTGGTAATAACAAAAATTGGAAATTTCCTCTATAAATTCACTTCGGTATTGTACATTCAGTATTTCAAAGCCAGAGCAACCATCGTTTACACAGTTAGATTTTATGGAGTAAATTTCCTCCAAAAGAGAATCACTGATATTGTGTTCACAACTACATTACAATTTGAAAATAGCAAAAATCTAGAGAGTAAATTTCCTCTCAAAATGACATTCATACAGTAAACATACAGTAGTCAATTCAAAAGCAAATAGCCTTTATATAAAAAAACTTTACAGGGAAAATTTCCTCCCAAAGAATTTCACTGATAAGGTTCACTACTAACATTACAGTTTGGTAATAAAGATCTACAGAGTAAATTTCCTCTCTAAATTCACATTGGTGCAATGTACATTCAGAATTTGAAAGCCAACGCAACCATCGTTTACATAGCTTGTAGATTTTACGGAGTAAATTTCCTCCCAAAGAATATCACTCATACAGTGTTTACTACTACAATTACAATTTGAAATTAGGCAAAATCTACAGAGTAAGTGTCCTATCAAACATGACATTGATACAGTGTTATTGGGCCCCCTTTCGACAGCTTAACTTTACAGAGAAACCCCCCCCCCCCCAAAGTATAGCACTGATACACATGTACAGTTTTCAACATATCTATAAAACGTTAACATTTTCAAGTTAACAAAATCTACAGAGTAAATTTCCTCTCAAAAATGACATTGGTGCATTGTACATTCAGTATTTGAATTCCAAAGCAACCATCGGTTACACAGCTTTTTGATTTGACCATGTTTACGGAATAAATTTCCTTCCAAAGAATATCAGTGATACAGTGCTACCTACTAACATTTACAGTTTGAAAATAGCAAAAGTCTACAGGGAAATTTTTTTCTCTAATTTCACATTGGTCCATAGCACATTCAGTATTTCAAAGCCAGAGCAACCATCATTAACAAACTAGATTTTACAGTCATTATTCGCAGTAAGAAAATAACATTATATATAGAAAACAGCAGAACCTCAGAGGGTTAATTTCCTCTAAAAATAAATTGATACAAATAAACTTTTTACAGGAAAGAAACATACATGTTACATCTTATTGAAAAAAAGACTTTAAAGGGACATTTTTATCTCAATATACTAATGATGTAATACATAATTTTTTTAATCTATAAATAAACAACATATAATCCATACAAACGCATACAGTTTTTTTGACTGATTTCAAGCTGTATTCAACGAGGGGAGGGGGTTCAATGTGCATGCAGTAGCATGTTGACGTCACAAACAATATTCAAAGTACGTTGAAAACTGTATTGCCCAGTTTATATCCGAGAAAAAAAAGGAAAAAAGGCAAGTCCCTCTTTTATTATTGCGAACAATTTGATTTCAAACACATCCATCACATTTACTTTCTTTGACCGAAGCTCCACTTCTATGCTTTCCTTATGGCTGATGCCATTGAACACTAGCTGAATGCATTTCCAACATGTCCAAGGGAAATTGGCCGCCATATTTTGAACAAATCCATAGTTGACCTATTGATAAAATTTTTAACTCATAAATCATCTCATATAATTATTTTTAAACTTTCAATTTTTCAAAACCCATGGGCATTTATTTGTTTAGGCATGCCGGCTTACATGTTGCCACCACAGTCGAGCAGTGGTGCTTGCACAATTTTTGTAAAATCGAAAAATAGTCCTTCCGTTGGTTTTTTGTATGGAAATTTCATTCAGCTAAAGAACACTATTTTCCCCCAGTCTACACACACATTTAGACAAACTAAGACCAGATAATTTTTTTTATTTGAGGATGATGTCAATTTTCTCATATAAATCCAGATCATATACTTTTGCATTAAACACGATTTTGAATTCAGATTAGTTCAGACAGTACATATGCAATTAAGGACGCATTGCACGGCGTCACGTGATCACGTCATATGGTGAGTAAAAAAAGAATGTTTGCTGTAACTTTTTCCCGGGGAATAAGGGACGTCTTGGCGCTTGACAAAAGGGGTTGATTTTCCTAAAGTAGAGAAAGTATAAGATATTAAAGATTGTTACGATGCACTGAGAGTGTTGCTGAGCGTTGATCTTTTTTTTATCTACGTGCATGTTTTACGATTTGACACGTCTATCTATTGTATATCTCTGAACATTGAAATCTTTTATTAAAAATAAATTTGATTTATATCTTGAGGTTTATATCTTCATTTTAAAATTAGAATTTTATTTAAGATTGTTGCTTATTTTGGGATTACATCTCTGTATAGATAATTTCCAATGAGATTCAGACGGCGTGATTTATACAATAGATACGTGTATAAATATTGATGAACGAAGGCGATTTTGATAAACGTGTTACGGCGAAGACCACTTATGCCTAGAAGACATATCTTTTAAAAAAAATATCGCAGAGGATTTTGTTTTCTCCTATAAGATCTTTAGCATTTTCAGCAGTGACAATGACCGTGTAAACATTCAATCATAGTCGCACATTTATTGTAAACGATTGTTGTGAAATGTTTTATACATGTGTCGTATTGAAACACAACACACTTATGAAAGAATACCAGGGAAGATTTCATAAATAAATAAAAGAAACATGTGAACTCATCATGTTTATGGAAATCATTTGAAAAATGTTTTTTTTTAATCACATGGACATGAACATAGATGTTTCACTCCAGCATATATCATAAAGCGACGGAAAGTTATTTCAATCAATGATTATTTTTGAATCGAAACAGTAGATTTATAGTTTTGACGTCAATCGAGTAATTATGACGTCACAATGGAGATAGCGCTCATCCTGTAAAAAATGAAGTGTACTTATTTGAAAAGAATCGGAAGGAAAACCATTGGTAAATGTGAATATTTAGAATAATCAGAATTACTATAATTTGGCCAATAAGATTATTTATGGAAGAATACATTTATTTTAAAAATATATATATATAATGCAGTTACAAGTTTTAGAAAATAACCTCTATTCATTCAATGTGTTTAAATTGCCCCCCCCCCCGATTCCAGGTCACTAAGAAGAAACATCGCTGAGTGTTCAAAGCATGAAGAATAAGGCCTTTGAGGACTGTGCACTGATTTATGATATATTATTTATTTATACTGATATAGTAACAAAATGAATGTTTTGGAGATGAAAAACTGAGTTTGAAAAAAAAGAAGTTATTTTCGTGACCACTGTGGTGATAAGTAAATCATTGTGCTTCACATATAAAATTAGCATCAGCTGCCAGTTTTTCCGACAAAAAGTATTTATTTTTTAACATAGGGCCTTTATTGTCTTTAAACAGATTATGCATATTTAAGGTCCAACAACAAACCATCATATGAAAATCTGTGAAATCTTTTAATAATCTAGGAAGGGGGGGGGGGGTACTGAAATGCGTGTCCTTAAAAATTAATCTGATTACCTTACTTCATATTTTAACCATAAGTCACTTATAATGACTAGTACAGCATATATTAGTTTTGGGAAAATTATTGGGTAATTTTTTGTCTAGATGTTAAAAACTGCTATTGAGGTGAAAATATTACTGCAAATTTACAATTAATACCCCCCCAAAAAACAATGGCATTACGACATTTATCAAGATTTCCGAAACAATTTTTTTTTTCAATAAATATAAAGCATATTATTAAATATCTGCAAGAAGATATTTAATTTGCTTAATTTTTTTGCATGTATGGCATTATAAAACATTCACCTCATAAATATGAAAAGATTAAAGAATGGTGGTTACCATGGCAACCATAACTTCCTTATAAGCCTGATGACCATGCTTGATACTTTGATATAATGGTATCATTGACATTAGGAACGTTGTAAAAAATGAGAAAAATTAATTGGGAGGAATTTTTTCACGGACCCGTGCAACCCTTTTCCCTTTAAAACACTAACTACTAACCCAAAAGGGGATTCAGAGGGTAAATGATAACATGTACATGCAGGTAGTTTTACTGCAAATAAAATGATCGCTGAAGTGTTTTGCATTTCACACATTAAAAAAAAACAACTACCTTGACCAAGGATCGAAATCCTCATGTAATTGTAGATAGGATAGAATTCAT
Source organism: Saccostrea cuccullata (assembly GCF_032062105.1). Classification (NCBI taxonomy): domain Eukaryota; kingdom Metazoa; phylum Mollusca; class Bivalvia; order Ostreida; family Ostreidae; genus Saccostrea; species Saccostrea cuccullata. Next base: position 28,639 of record NW_026930615.1, read on the forward strand.
ATGCCAGCCACTACCTTAATTACACTTATCGTAACATATACATATATAATTGTAAATTTACCTTTATTATTCAATTTTTGGTCTTTGTTTCGTAATTTCTCCATTGATCAGAAAACAGTCACTTTTATATCCAGTCGTCACTTAAACCACTCCTGTAATAATTGCGATCACTTATTGAGGGGCAGTCTACCTTGGTTTTCTTTCTCTAACTTGCTTCGTGTTCTCTGCGACTTTAATCGATAAGCCACTGGGCACAATGCAAATTCTGATGCCGCCAATTTCAAAACTGCCTTACACACAAATAATCATGTGGGGTAAATAACGGGAAACGGAAAAATAAACTGTTTTAACACAGAACTTGAAAACAAATTCATTGTTTTCAAGAAAAAATGAATGAATTAGCGTCAATAGTTTGTTGTGAGAGAAAATTGAGATGGTCTGTTTCTTATCATTTCATCATTTTCTTTTCCGGTGCACGAATCCCGCTGTTACATGTGTAATCAACCCCTTGTATTGGATAGAGCTGCGGCCATGTCATAATATTCTGACCTAAATCAAGCTGTAAGTTCACATTTTTTCACCATCAAAGTCTAAGCCAGACAAAATCACAGGTCGCCCTCTTTACATTTTGTTGATATGTAAAATTACTCTGCTGCAATTGCATAAACATTATCTTCTCATGCAGCAGTAACCGAGATTGATGTTTCAAAGATGTGATAAAAATCATGGACTGTTATTCTTTTTTGTTGATCTATCGACACTAACACCATGAGGTCAAAAAAGAGAAAAATAGACTTTAGAAAAAGCTAACGCAAAAGCAATACTGATAAAACTTGTTTTGAACTTTTAATTTTAAAAACTCAAATAATGTAAATCATTTAAGATGGAAAAAAATATATATCGCCTTCCTTTTTATATGCCTGTATTTTCTATTCCTAACTGTAATTTATTATTTTCGACTTGTATTCGATAATGGTGTATTGGGTGTTATACATCTCATCTTAATTACTAAGACTGTTATTCTTAAATTTTGTAAGCTCTGACATATTATTATCAAACCTGAAAGCGCAAGCTGACCTCTGAGAAATTGTCAATAATGTAGATCCGTTGAAGTTTATTCCATTTTACTATTTACATGTTTTACATATACTCTACTACTACATGTATCGCATATGCATGTATAATTATTTCATGTGACAGTTTTTAATTAATCTTTTGAAAATGTTTATTTTTCAGGATGTAACAAAAATATAAACAGTTAACATTTACATGCAAAGAAATCTTGTCCGATTGACGCGCACCGATGAAGTCAATAAAAGTGTAATTGATGCAAATCACTCATATTCCCTAAACGCTGGCAAGACAGTTTACGGCAGCAGATTTCGATTTCGGAGGGTGGGTCCTAGGTATTCAGCTTTTTTTATTAAAGAAAAATAAACTTGATACATTCCTCCATTTATTTCTATCAGTGATATTTTTACATTAAAATGAAAATATTAACATAGCCAATCAGATTGTGTCTAGGTATCACAACGTAAATGTTTTCACAAAAAAAAAATCGTAAAAAAAAAATTAGGTAATTGTTTACTTGAAAAAAATATTTTGCAGGAATGTCACCAGCTGCACACCTACACACAAAACGGTACCTACACGGCATTTTCATTTTCCATTTGCAAACAGGGCTACCTCAAATCCACGCGTTTTTTAATGTGTTTATAAACATTCCGAGTGCATCACAGGTAGTAGCCTCCAATATCCGGAAGAAAAGGTCCTTTCAGAAGCCTTTATTTGTTCCTAAAGTTTTCTTGGCATGTTTTCTTTTTTAAAAAGGGTATCTATCTATATTGCTAAAAACAACTTTTAAAAATATATAACAAAAATAAAATAATTAATAAGGAAAAAGCAATACTGATAAAATTTTGTTCTGGACTTAAAAATTCAAATTAAATGTACATCATTTTTAAAATTTAAAAAATGTATTCTTTTATTTAAGCATAATTTTTTTTGATATTAGGCAAAAAATGTATTTTTTTTATTTAATTAGTGACTGAAAGTAATGGCGATCGACTTCTGCAGGATGGGCAATGTGATACCTCCATAGACCTAAAGAATACATGCTGAGCACATATTGCTCCTAATTGAGAATTAATGGGTGGAAGATCTGATAACCATATGTACTTAACTGTGTGGGATTGTTTTGCATAACATGGAATAAAGAAAGTAATTTTGTAGACACTATAATTTGAACTAAGATAGAATGCCTTTTTTATATATTTTGGCAACTTCATGTACCTAATAATAGCAATTCTCCCAAACCCTTTCGACAAGACATGTAAGATTTGTTGTCGAAAAATTTTGCTAAAAACAGTTTTTTCTTTAATTTCTCAAAAATAAATTTAGTCTATCTGTGCATTTCTTAATTATTAAATATTTAAAGAGAGTAATGCTAAAACACTCGGAAATTCAACTCAATAAAAAAATTCGATATCAGCCAGTGTAAAAGAAAAACAATCTCGGCCTTATCCAAGTTCCCCCGTAGTTAAATTCTTTTTTATACATGTATATTTCTTTAAATTTGTAAATATACAAATTATACAGTATTAGTGTTAAAAGTTAAAAAAAAAGGCATGTTTAAAATTAAAAAAGAAAAAATAGACAGATTGTGTAACTGTAATTACGCTATATAAAATAAAATATATTTCAAATTTTTACTATCATTCTTAAATTTTTTCAGTCTGACATCCAATAGTCTGTAAATAATAAATTGCAATAGATTGAAAGACACTGGCATAAAGAAAGCAAATCATTTACAATATTGGAGTTCTATGGGAAAAAAAGTTTTTTTTATAAAGTATTTTTCTCTCTTTTAATCTCATTGTGTTAGTGTAGATATATCATCGAAAAGGAATAATTGTCCGTGATTTTTTTTTACATCTTCATGATCTTTGAAACCGCATATTTACAAAAAATAATAAATACTACGACACGAGTAGATAATGTTAATGCACTCGCAGCAGAGTATAATGTTAAATATCAACAAATTGTAAATAATAGTATGGCAACTTGTGCTTTTGACAGGCTTAGATTTTGATGGTGAGAAAATGTTGAAACTACAGCTTGATTTAGGTCAGAATATTATGACATGGCCGCAGCTCTATCCAATACAAGGGGGTTTATTACACATGTAACAGCGGGATTCGCGCACCGGAAAAGAAAATGATGAAAAGTGAAAAAGACCATCTCAATTTTCCCTCACAACAACCTATTGACGCTAATTCATTCATTTATCTTGAAAACAATGAATTTGTTTTCAAGTTCTGTGTTTAAAAAAGTTTATTTTTCCGTTTCCCCCTTTTATATCCTACATAATGATTTTTGTGTATAGCAGTTTTGAAATTGGCGGCATCGGATATTTGCATTTCCCCGTGGTTCATCTACTTCAAAGTCACAGAGAACACGAAGCAAGTTAGGGAAAGAAAACCAAGTTAGACTGCCCCACATTCTGTGAATTTCAGGAGGGTTAAGTGACGACTGAACATAAAAGTGACTGTTTTCTGATGAATGGAGAAATATTGAAACCAAGACCAAACATTGAACAATAAAGGTATATTTACAATTATATAATTATGTATATGTTAGGATAAGTGTATTTAAGGTAGTGTCTTCGAATGAATTCTACCCTTAACTACAGTTCATGAGGATTTCGATCCTTGGTCAAGGTAGTTGCTTTCATTTTTCTCTGAACTCCCCTTTTAAAATTCAAGGCGTTAGTAATTAGTGTCTTAATTGCATATGTCCTGTCTGAACTAATCTGAATGCAAAATCGTGATTAATGCAATAGTATATGATGTGGTTTTATATGAGAAAATTGACATCATCCTCAAATAAAATTTATCTGGTCTTAGTTTGTCTAAATGTGTGTGTAGACTGGGGGTATATGTACGTGTTCTTTATATAAATGAAATTTCCATACAAAAAACCAACAGAAAGACTATTTTTCGATTTTACAAAAATTGTGCAAGCACCACTGCTCGACTGTGGTGCACAACATGTAATCCGGCATGCCTGAAGAAAAAAATGCCCATGGGTTTTGAAAAATTGAAAGTTTAAAAACAATTATCATGATTATATGAGATGATTTTGAGTCTAAAAATTTTATCAATAGGTCAACTATGGATTTGTTCAAAATATGGCGGCCAGATTTCCCTTGGACATGTTGGAAATGCATTCAGCTAGTGTTCAATGGCATCAGCCATAAGGAAAGCATAGAAGTGGAGCTTCGGTCAAAGAAAGTAAATGTGATGGATGTGTTTGAAATCAAATTGTTCGACAATAATCAAAGAGGGACTTGCCTCCTTCTCCATTTTTTCCTTCTGGATATAAACTGGACAATACAATTTTCAACGTACTTTGAGATATTGTTTGTGACGTCAACATTCTACTGCATGCACATTGAACCCCCTCCCCTCGTTGAATACAGCTTGAAATCAGTCAAAAAAAACTGTATGGTTTGTATAGATTATATAGATTAAATAATAATGTATTACATCATTAGTATATTGAGATAAAAATGTCCCTCAAAGTCTTTTTTTTCAATAAGATGTAACATGTATGTTTCTTTCCTGTAAAAAGTGTATGTTGTATCAATTTATTTTTAGAGGAAATTAACCCTCTGATGTTCTGCTGTTTTTTATTTATAATGTTTATTTTCTTACTGCAAATAATGACTGTAAAATCTAGTATATTAAAGATGGTTGCTCTGGCTTTGAAATACTGAATGTTCAATGAACCAATGTGAATTTAGAGAGGAAATTTACCCTGTAGACTTTTGTTATTTTCAAACTGTAAATGTTGTGGTTCCCCGTAGTATCACTGATATTCTTTGGGAGGAAATTTATTCCGTAAATATGATAAAATTAAATACGGTTCGGTTTCAAATACTGAATGTACAATGCACCAATGTCATTTTTAAGGAAATTTATCTGTAGATTTTGTTAACTTGAAAATGTTAACGTTTTATTGATATGCTGAAAACTGTACATGTGTATCAGTGCCATACTTTGGGAGGGGGGTGGGTGGGGGGGGTTTATTTACTCCGTAAAGTTAAGCTGTCTAAAAGCCCCAATATACACTTTATCAATGTCATTTTTGATGGACACTTCCTCTTTTGCTAATTTCAAATTGTAATTGTAGTAGTAAACACTGTATGAGTGATATTCTTTGGGGGGAAATTTATCCCTAAAATCTACAAGCTATGTAAACGATGGTTGCGTTGGCTTTCAAATACTGAATGTACATTGGACCAATGTGAATTTAGAGAGGGAAAATTTTCTCTGTAGATCTTTATTACCAAACTGTAATGTTAGTAGTGAACACTATATCAGTGAAATTTTTGGGGGGAAATTTTCCCTGTAAAGTTTTGTTATATAAAAGCTATTTGTTTTTTTAAATTTACTACTGTATGTTTACTGTATGAATGTCATTTTGGAAATTTCCTTAGATTTTTGCTATTTTCAAATTGTAATGTAATTGTGAACACTATATCAGTGATTCTTTTTTAGAGGAAATTTACTCCGTAAAATCTAGCTGTGTAAACGATGGTTGCTTTAAAATTTGGCTTTGAAATACTGAATGTACAGTGCACTGACGTGCATTTTGAGAGGAAATTTCTCTGTAGAGTTTTTTTCTATTTTGAAATGTAGTGGTGAACACTGTATCAGTGATATTCTTTTGGGGGGAAATTTACTCCGTAAAATCTAGCTATGTAAACGATGGTTTCTTTGGCATTGAAATACTGAATGTACAATGCACCGACGTAAATTTAGAGAGGAAATTTACTCTGAAGATTTTTGTTATTACCAAACTGTTATGTTAGTAGTGAACACTGTATCAGTGATAGTCTCTGGGAGGAAATTTACTCCCTTAAATCTACTATGTAAACGATGGTTTCTTTGGCATTGAAATACTGAATGTACAGTGCACTGACGTGCATTTTGAGAGGAAATTTACTCTGTAGTTTTTTTTTATTTTGAAATTGTAATTGTAGTGGTGAACACTGTATCAGTGAATTTTTTGGGGGGAAAATTTTTCCGTAAAATCTAGCTGTGTAAATGATGGTTGCTTTGGCATTGAAATACTGAATGTACAATGCACCAATGTGAATTTACAGAGGAATTTTACTCTGTAGATTTTTTGTTATTACCAAACTGCAATGTTAGTAGTTAACACTGCATCAGTGACATTCTTTGGGGGGAAATTTCCCCCTAAAATATAGCTGTCTATTACACTGTATCATTGTCCTTTTGAGAGGAAATTTATCTGTAGATTTTTGCTTTTTTTAAACTGTAATGTTAGTAGTGAACACTGTACATGTATCAAAGATATTTTTGGGAGGAAATTTTCCCCCTAAAATGTAGCTGTCTATTACACTGTATCAATGTCATTTTTGAGAGGAAATTTACTCTGTAGATTTTTGCCTTCTTCAGTTTGTAATGTTGTAGTGAAAACTGTTTAGTGATAGTCTTTGGGGGGAAATTTTCTGTAAAATCTAGCTATGTAAACGATGGTTGCTTTGGCTTTGAAATACTGAATGTACAATGCACCAATGTGAATTTAGAGGGGGAAAATTCTCTGTAGATTTTTGCTATTTCTAAATTGTAATTGTTGTAGTGAATACTGTATCAGTGATATTCTTTGCAGGAAATTTACTCCGTAAAATCTTGTTATATCAAGGATAGCCGCTTTTGAATTGACTACTGTATGTTAACTGTATCAGTGTCATTTTTAAAAGGAAATTTACCCTGTAGATTTTTGCCTTTTTCAAATTGTAATGTGGTAGTGAAAATTTTCAGTGATAGTTTGGGGAGGAAATTTACCCGTAAAATCTAGCTATGTGAACGATTGCGTTCTTAAATTTTAAAATTGCACCAAAAAATTCTTGTAAAATGTTTATTTTTAGTTTTTTAATACCTAAGGGCAAAATGCTTAAAACAGGGAAAAAAGATTTTCTGTTTTGATTTTGGAATGCGTTATTGTAGAACTGTCGAAGCACTTCAAGAGCCGCCTTCACTCTCCATTTTAATAGACAACAAAACACAGGTAAGTTGCACTTCACCACTAAAGTGACTTTAATTATTGAAAATACGTGTAATTTATTATGTAATCATTAGTTAAAAAATCCATAGAATTATAAATAAACTACTTTTATCTGTCTAAAAAAAAATTAAGCCGAATTATGAATAAAATTTTAATAAACATTGATTACATCATATGTGGCGTATGTGGCGTTTGATTACAAAAACATTTAAATCTTGAGTTCTGAAACCGAAAATTAATCTAAAACAAAGTCAAAACAAAGGGAACAAGAAGCCCATGGGCCACATCGCTCAACTGAGCATATGAATATTTAAAAAACACAAATCAGCTTAGTATTAAAAGCTGACTTCTTGGGGGATGGGGATTTGAATTTTTATTCTTGAGAATGTCACTATATCAATAAAGCATACATGTATAATTTTGCCATACTTGAAAAGAAGATTTTTAAAAATTGTTCAAACATATTACTCGATCTCCCATTGTGACCCCTCACAAACCCCCCCACCCCCACCCCTTACCCCCTTAGTTCTTTGAATAAAATAAATTCTTCACTACTTGCAGATACTTACATGTCAATTTGACTTAACAAAGCCTTCTGTTCTGGAGAAGATTTTTTTCTATATATTCTTACATGCAAAACTTTGAGTCCTCACTGGCCATACCCTAACCATGGGGGTCATACTTTAACAAAATTTAAATTTCCCGAGGATGCTTCAACATGAGTTTCATTTTTTGGTCCGTTTTTTAGAAGAAGATTTATAAGGATTTTTCTGATATATTTCTATGTAAAATATAAAAATCAGCCATTGTGTCCCCCCCCTACCCTCTGGAGTCATGATTTGAATACTGTATACAGACAAATTTTCGCCCCTGTTTTATTTTAGCCCCCTTTTGCCCTATCCTCATTAGGCGAAATTAAAGGGGCAATTCAAGAACTACTCTATAATTTCTTAAACAAAACTATAACTGGGCGAATTTCAAATGGGGCAAATATTGTTTGCAAGTGTGAAAGAGCGAAAAAAGAGGGGCAAAATAACCCTTATACGTTAACTTTAATTACACTCCTGAGGATGTTTCAACATGGTATCATCTTTCCTGGCCCAATGGTTCTGGCGAAGAAGATTTTTAAATGATACCATTAATTTTTCATTAATTCATAATTATCTCCCCCTTTGGGAAAACACTTGGCCCTTCATTTAAACAAAATTGATCCCCTTTACCCAAGAATGCTTTGTGGCAAGTTTGGTTAAAATTGGCCCATGGTTTTTGAGACGAAATCGAAAATGTGTACACCGATAGACACCTGCAGACAGACAGACGGATACAGATAAAATGTGATCAAAAAAATGTTATCAGATTAGCTCACTTGAGCTTTCAGCTCAGGTGAGCTAAAAAGAACTAGACAGAATTGGACTATCTTGTGATATTTGTACTTACTTAAAATCTCAGCATGTATATGTTGTAATTTTCCTTAGATATTTGTCAGTGCACATTTTCCCCTTTTTTTTTATTGTTCAGTATCATTGATCCAAATTTACTTATCTCTTCATGTTATTATTTTCTTCTGTTTTTGTATTTTCTCTTGCATATTTGTTTACCAATGCACTTATTCCTTTTGTTATTATATGTATCCGCTTTAATTTTTTTTTCATTATATTGTATTGTGAGTACATACATAATAATAACTTCTTTATAATATATTTTTCATCACTTCCCCCAAATTTTAGTTAACAAAGAAATTGTGAATGTTTTCATCATTGTAAACTACTTTATTCTGCCTGTATATTCCCTAGTTAACCACACACAACAATCAGTGCATCGATTTATTGTGATAACGATAAAGAACTGAAACAAAAAACAAAAACAAAGAATTACTCATCAGTTACATGATAAATAATGTCAATATATTACTATAGATGTAGTATAAACTGTCTAATAAGTTGTAAATAAAAAATATTAAAAAAAAAAAGGGCACATACAATGTTTTGTCAAATCATTTTAGAGGTTTTTATTCAAACAGAAATTTGTACAACAATTCTCTTATCTTAAGTCCTGTGTCAGAGACTTTTGTGTATGAAGAACTATGTGGTCTTAGTACAACAAAAATATGGTCTTGATGAGGTATCAGTAAAATTTTTAAAAATAGGAGCAAGGGTTCTTAAATCACCTATAACTTCAATCATTAATCAATCAATAAGTTCTGGATGTGTACCAGAGAGTATGAAACAGGCTAGGGTCAAGCCTTTATTTAAAAAGGGTAGCCCACTCCAAGTAGGGAATTACAGGCCAGTGAGTATTTTAAGTGTAGTATCAAAGATTTTAGAGAAAATTGTCTATTGTCAACTTAAAAATTTTTTCATAACAATAACATGTTGTATGAGTTTCAATCTGGGTTTCGGAGTAAATATTCTACTGATACATGCCTTATACATTTGTTGGACCATATTAGGGACAATAACTCTAAGGGATTATTTACAGGAATGATAATGTTAGACCTACAAAAAGCCTTTGATACAGTGGACCATGAAATATTATGCAACAAGTTAGACATTATGGGAATTGATAATCAATGGTTTAAGTCATATCTAACTGGCAGGTCTCAGGTGGTGGGTTGCAGAGGTGTTTATCTAAGTCAGAGAAAATTACTTGTGGGGTTCCCCAAGGGAGCATTTTAGGCCCTTTATTGTTTTTATGCTATGTTAATGATATGTCTATCAGTATAGATACAGATTGTAAACTCGTCCTTTATGCTGATGATAGCGCTATTTTATACTCACACAGAGACCCTAATGTTTTTTAACAAACTTGGGAAGGTGCTGAGAAGTGTTCCGAGTGGCTAATAGATAATAAGTTATCTCTCCATCTTGGAAAAACAGAGTCTATCCTTTTGGCCCAAGTCCAAATTAAAAAATGAAGGTCAATTTGAGGTTAAATGTCACATCATTTTCAAATCCAGTGACTCTGTTAATATTAGGAATCACAATTGATAAATTTCTAAAATGTAACTTAATAGTAGATGAGATGTGGCCAAGGTAATTTAACTGAAGTTCTTATACAGGAATGGAAAATGGTTAAATAAAAGATCCAGATTAACATTAGCATCTGCACTAATTCAGTGCTATTTTGATTATGTTCATCAGCATGGTACGAAAGTCTGTCCAAATCTTTGAAAAATAAGTTACAAGTTCTTCAAAACAAAACAGTAAGATTTTTTTTAAAACTGAATCCTAAGCCAGGATCAATTGCGATATTTTAGATTCAATAAATACACTACGTGTATCTGATCGTGTAAAACGTTAAAACTAAATCATGTTTTTAACATCAATCATAGCCTAGCACCAAATTATCTAAATGAGAATTTTAATAGGAATAATAATGCTACTAGGGGAGCGTCCAATTTTAATTATCATGTACCCAGGGTTGGAGCATACAATGATTCAAATTTTTATTATCAAACCATTTTTAAATAATTTTTTCCATTGGAAGTAAAATCTATAGCCAATAGAGCTAGTTTTAAATCTGCTGTCAAGTTGCATCTTACGCAAGAAGCTGGAAGGAGGGAAGAAAGTATTTATATATAATATTTTTACAAGGGAATGAAACTTTTTAAAATAATTTGTATTAACCTGAAACTGTGATTATGTATATATATGTAAATTATTTTATTCAGGCTAGGAAAATTATGTAATCCTCAATTTTATTTTTTATTTTTGTCTATGCTGTCTTAGTCAATTAAATTATAATCAACTTTCCCTCTTTGGACCCCATTGGAAATAAGCATGTTTTATATATTGCTTTCATGGGTTATCCTAGGCAAAGATTGATTAAAAATATGTTTATTTGTGTTGTATGTGATAAGATCTGGTTCTGAGATCTGTATAATCCTGTGATAATGATAACTGTGATAATACCTGGAGTGATATTGTTTTAATGTGATAGCTACATGTATGTGCTAGAACTTTTAAGCGATCCCTAATTAATTTTGGAATGTAATTTGTGGTATGATTTGTAATGACTTTGACGCTTTGCCTGAATAAACATAATAATAATAAAAATTATTCAAAGTATAAATAGAAAATAGATTCATTATTAAATCCAAAATATAAAGTTTTGACACAAATGGGTTTCCATAGAAAAATGTTATGAACGTACTCCAGTTTTATAATTAAGGATTATGACTCTAACAGTGTTCCATACTTTCAAGAGATAACCAAACATATTCTTAATTAAGAAATTACAAACATTTCATACAAAATCTAGAAAGGGTCTCAAGGGAAAATTAGCAAGGGTCTCCATGTGTGGGTCACACATGAAATAATAACAGGAAGTGAGGATTTAGGAAAAGTAACTCCAAATTTACAAATAAAAAGATAACTCTTGACATAATAAGACAGGTAACTATTTGTTAAATAGATAACTCTACTTGAAATAGATACAAATGATTTTGGAAAAATATAAATATACAAATTAAATGTTCATAAACAATACATACTGTTTATTCTTAAAATGTGTAACCTTGACCTTGGAGAGGTATTTTTTAGGCCATGCCTGATGTCTAATCCAATTAAGTAAACTGACTTTACATAATTTAATATTTATCAAATAGAAAATAACCTTTTTGGAATTATGAGGTATTTATTATTTATGGTCTAGACAGATTGTCTATACATCGTTCTTGGAAATTTTACATAAACTCGGGGTTTTTTAATCACCATACGTCTATACTAAAATTGTTCATTTTATAAAAAAAAAGTCCATATAAAGGTTTTCATATATTCAGTCAAAAGCTACAATAGCTAATTTCTTTAAAATCAGAATTTGTTTCAGGTGCCATGGGAAAATTTGCATTCCTATCCACCTATCACATGTTCCAACGGTATCTGATCCAAATTCTGACGTTTTGGGGGTCCCTGTTTGCTCTTTTTGAAGAAGTTTTCTTTTCACAAAAATTAAAATTTTTCAATTGACTTTTAAGGTTGAATATTTTTTTCATTATTTCCGTACATTTGTTAAAATTATTTTAAATGTTAATATGAGTTTGAAAGCATAAAAAATGAATTTTTTTCATTAATTTTTTTTACTTAATGAAACGAATGGTGATAACAACAAGTATTAGATAAAACAATATAGAATGGGAGCAGAGCAAACACGGACCTCAAAAACATCAGAGGTGCATGGGATCAGGTGCCATGGAGTAGTGAGCATTCCGTGCTGACCGGTCACACCCACCGTGTGCTCTTTGTATGATCAAGAAATAACGGAAAACATGTGGCAATTCAGTGTATAGCTAATGAACTAACAGTGTATAATAAAAAAAAAAAACAAACAGTGACCAATTAATAGATCTATAAATAGTGATCAATTAATAGATCTATGATTAATATTTAAAGAGGATAGATAAAAAGGACCCCTCAAAATTTAAAAGGTGGAATCAGGTGCTTAAATGGAGAATATTCTTTTGTGCATTGGTTTGTTTGTAATAAAATCACCCAAATCTTCATGCTATTAAGAAATATATCAAATTTCTTAGCAGAAAGATAAACTTATGCAAAGGAATAAAAGGAAATGACCAGAGCCAACTTAACGGTTATAAAATGTTTATAATGTTATGGTAGCATACACATTTTCCTGATGATTGTTGTCTCTTTTCACTTCCTCATAACCTGGGTTAGGACTCTCTTGTTTTGTTCTAGTGGACCATATTTTATAGAAAAAGAATGCTACTATAACTACCAGTAACAGTCCTGTAGATATTGAGAGAACAATGATGGTTATGTCTTTTGTTGATTCCGATTTAGATTCACCGAGTATCGGATGGTCAATTTTCCTGCAAATAAAGTATGATATGTTTTAATTTGCACTTTTTTTAATATAAGGAATGGGAAATGATATAAAAAATAAAACAGAGTGATAAACAACAAGAAAATAAAATAAGCTTCAAATAAGTATTTTCACTGCACAAAAGTAAGAAAAGGACTTATATACTGGTAATCTGGCCTTATAAAAAGGATATGCTTAAGGACATTCGAACGACCCCATCTACGTATAATTTTGCAAAATATTCTAAATTTAAACTTACAATATTATTAAATGTTCTTCGACAAAAAATCAGCATGCGTTACCTGGGGTTTTGAAAAGATATCAAATAGTGAAAAATTTTGCTTATTCAAAGAAAAATACAAAAAAACCCCAAAAATTTCAAATTATTTTTTCATCAAAACTTGTTCTATGGGGTGTACAAATCCATATATAGACATTAAAGTATTGAACAAAGGTCATTCATTTAGTGGAACTCTTCAACTCCAGGGAAGAACCAAAAAAAGTTCAAATTACATTGCGTATGACCTTAATGTACAAATTTGGAGAAATGTCCTCTAAGAGGATTTTAAAAAGTTTTTGGAATCTTTGGAAGATTCTTTTCATTGCTTTTTTTACAAAGCTTTGTGCATTTTAAAACTGTTTTATGTAAGAAAATACTTTGAGTGACACTCAAAAATCATCAATGCTTCTGAACCGTTGATATGAAAACAAAATAATTATGACATGCGCAGAAATCTTTGTATCTAGAAGGATTAAATATATATGCTAATTTACAGTAGCATAAACCCCGTACCTTCATTTTTGTCATCAAGACTAAGAGTTTGTGTACATACTACGGCTGTTCGGAAATTATTGAGACAGCGTGTTTTTTTCTTTCTAATGAACATCTTTTGGTGAAAATTTGCCTATACGTTTGATAAAACATTAAGAATTTATAAAAGCAAGATATAATTTCAAATATTAAATATCTTCTCTTCAGTGGTATATAAATGTGTCAATGGTAGGGGTACCCCGGGGAGTCACGAAATCAGATATTGCAAATATGTAACACCAACATTCAATCCCCCGGTGGACCTATAATAAAAGCGAAAATAATTCAATTTATGTATATAATATTTGAATTTTTTTGACTTTGTTTCAAGTTTGTTAAAAACTGATTAGGAATATGAGATCTAAAATTAATAGCGCTGTGAAGAAATTTAATTCGACGACCAAATGGATATTGACGTCAAGGCGGAGCAGCGGGGACCTAAAATTTTGTGTAGCGATATGTAGAATTTTTTCCAGAATGACCAACCTACTTAAACAATAACAACGTGAAAAACGTGTCGAAGGTTTTATTATTTCGTATATTTACACTTTCTTCTAACTTATAATTCAACCAAAGTAAAGCCAAACGCTCCGGACTACCATTTCTAACAGGTTGGTCATTCTGGAAAAAGTTCTACAATTTTTACCTCTGAGAATTAAGAACTTGACCCGTGTTACATAAATCAGCACTTCATGATACTTAACCCCTCTGTATATATGAAGCATGAAAAATTTACGCAAGTGTAGCAACAGCACATATTTTTTTTTTTTAAAAAATCGTTTAAGAAAATAGAAAGTTTGAGTTTTGTATGGTATAAATGTTTCCGGAAAGGAGAGGAAACCTTCCCCATCGTTTCACATGCGAAAACATCTCCAGCTGACGTGACT